>NC_051234.1:22919980-23139980 GCF_015220715.1 Pygocentrus nattereri | reverse complement strand
ACATCAAAGTTGGATCAGCCTGTAGTGTGTTTTTCCACTTTAATTTTGTGTGTGACTCCAAATCCAGGCCTCAATTGGTTAATAAATTTGATTTCCATTGATGATTTTTGTGTGATTTTGTTGTCAGCACATCCAACTTTGTACAGAACAAAGTATTCAAAGAGAATATTTCATTCATTCAGATTACTGGAACCATGTCCTGTGCTCTGACGAGACAAAGAAAAACTTGTTTGGCGTAGATGGTGTCCCGCATGTGTGCTGGTGCCCTGGTGAGGATTACCAAGACAACTATTTCTTGCCCACAGTGAAGCATGGTGGTGGTAGCATCATGGTCTGGGGCTGCAGGAGTGCTGCTGGCACTGGGGAGCTGCGGTTCATTGAGGGAAACATGAATTTCAACATGTACTATGACATTCTAAAGCAGAGCACGATCCCCTCCCTTCGGAAAGTGCGCTGCATGGCAGTTTTCCAACATAATAACGACCCCCAACACACCTCCAAGATAACAAGTGCCTTGCTGAGGAAGCTGAAGTTAAAGGTGATGGACTGGTTAAGTATGTCTCCAAACCCAATTGAGCACCTGTAGGGCATCCTCAAGCAGGAGGTGGAGGAGCACAAGGTGTCTAACATCCACCAGCTCCATGATGTCATAGTGGTGAAGTAGCAGATTGCAACTAACTATATATCGCCTCCCTCAACCCACCCTTTCCAAGGCTGTGTAATAGAAACTCCAGTGGCTGTCAGATTTTCTGCCATTGCGCATTCATTCTCTTGCTTTTTCTTGTGCTAAATAACGTGTTGAGAAACATTACTCTTGAATTGTTGCACTATTTGCCCACTCGGCCTTTCACAGAGTGGTGAACCTCTCCCCATCTTCACTTCAGAAAGACTCGGCTTCTTTGAGATATTCTTTTTATACACAATCATGTTACTGACCTGTTGCCAATTAACCACCAAGTGTTTTTTTTAGCATTAAACAACTTTACCAGTCTTTTGTTGCCCTGTCTCAGCTTTTTGAAATGAGTTGCTGGCATCAAATTCACCTTTTTTGCAAGCAGGTTCCAACTGGGTGCTACAGCGCTACCAAATTCAAGCTACCACGTCTACAAAAAAATGCAAAAGGCACTCTTGAGCCAGTGTTTGGTGTGTCTATTTAGGGCTACTGTGGAAACTTGATAGCCTCTTTTGGAAGGCATCCTGCTCGATTTAGATATGAAGGACTCATACTAAGCTGACACAAACATACAGGTGATTACAGGTGATTATACAGTAATGAAGACAAGGTTTTATGTACTATATTCGATTTCTGCTGATGGATCCCTCTAAATCTTACACACTGCACCTTTAAAGACTGCACTTATACATCTGTAACTTATTCAGCTTCTTAGCAGTAATGTTAGCTATCTGCTTTTGTTTTGCAAGCTAGAAATAAAATAATAAAATAACAATTAAAAATATTAAATAGCGCACCTCCAAAAATCCATCTCAAAGCAGTTGTAGTAGGTTATCATTTTTTTCCCCACCTTCAAGATATATCATCAAAGGGGGATTTGCGAGCACTTCATTGCCTGAAAATGTGCCCGAATTTATTAGTAAAACTAAATTAAACTTCCTTTTTTCCTTAAAAATCTAAACTACTGAGGAGCCCTAGTTAACCTACAAAGCCCTGCCGGTAACATCCCGTATAAATAAAAATAATGCTTACTAATTTGTGGCCACAACTTAATTGTCTCTTTCCCACATTTTACTAAGCCATGGCCACACATTTTTTATTTACACGGTATGTCAGCAGCAGGGCTCCATAGGATCCTAATGTGTGACAATGACATAGGAAGGCATAGAAACGATATAATTAATTTGTGGTCATGGCTTAGTAAGGCGTGGGAACGAGATCATGCTTTATTACGCCGTAGTTGCATTATTAAGCTGTAGCTGTAGTTAATTATGATCTCGTCCCCACATCTTACTAAGTCACGGACACGACTTAATTATCTCATTCCCACACCTTCCTAAGTCGTTGTCACGCATTAGGATCCTATACAGCCCTGCTGTGTGGCCAAGGCTTAGTGAAATTTGGGAAAGAGATAATTAAGTTGTGGCCACATCTTAATAAGGCATGGGAACGAGATCCTAAGGAGCCCTGCTGTTGACAACATCCTGTTGTGACAACATCCGTTGTAAAAAGCGCTATACAAATAAATTTGATTTGATTTGATTTGATTTGACATCATGTCTAAATTAAAATAATGCGTGGCCAAAACTTAGTAAAACATAGGAACAAGATAATTAAGTCTTGGCCACAATTTAGTAAGGCATGGGAATTATATAATTAAGTAGTGAAGGTTTACTAATAAAAATAATGCGTGGCAAAGGCATCTTAATACATGGGGATGAGATCATAATCCGAGGTCTCAACTTAGTATGGCGTGGGCATGATATAATTAAGTTGTGGCCATGACTTAGTAAGGCGTGGGAATGAGATCATGCCTTGCTGGTAACATACAGTATAAATAATATTAATGCATGGCCAAGACTTAGTAAAACATAGGAACAAGATAATTTAGTCTTGGCCACAACTTAGTAAGGCATGGGAACAAGATAATTAAGTAAAGCTTAATTTCCTCATTACCACACCTTACTAAGTCATGGCCACGCATTAGGATGTCATTCCCACGCCTTACTTAGTCATGGCCACAACTTAATTGTCTCCTCCCCACTTCTTACCAAGTCGTGGTCACGAATTAGGATCATATGGAGCCCTGCTGGTATAAAAAAAAGAAAAATGTGTTTCCACGGCTTAGTAAGGCGTGGGAACATGATCATTAAGTCGAGGCCACTTCATTATCTCGTTCCCACGCCTTCCTAAGACGTGGCCACGCATTAGGATTTCGTTCCCACGCGTTAATCATTTCCCGTCCACGCTTTATCATTTATATTTGAACAGGACATCATCAGCAGGGCTCCGTTGTAATGCAGTGCGATGTCCCTTTAAAACCTCTGACAAAAAAGCCCATATGATCCCCGAGCTCCAATCACCAATTCCTTCTGCAAAAGCAGCCTCTGCATTTCTCTGGCCGTCTGAATGCTAGCACGGCGAAAAAAGAAAAAGAGGCTGAGGGGAAGAAGAGGAGGGGAGGAAAAAAACGCCGAAGAAATGTGAAAATCAGCGGACGGGTTCATGGCGAGCGGAGGTCCAGAGCTAAAGGAGTTATTGAGGGACTCCTTAACAGCCTCGCAGCCCGGATCAAAATGGTACAGTAACACTGCGCGCGGCTCTCTCTCTCTTTTCTCTTTATTTAAGCTTCCCTTTCTTGATCTCTCACACATTTCAGCGACTTAACTAGGCCCCTTAAACTTGCTGTAGTTTCGTCCCGGACTCTTTTTTTTTGCCACGGCTGTTTTGTGGCCAGTTTTGTGTCAGTCGTGCAAAAATCGCTCTGCAAAACCAAGTTTTTGTGCAACTTGCACGAAGCCCTGGCCAGAGTCCCTCTCTAAAATTGGACGGCTTACAAGAATGCAATGGCTACAATAGCTGCATTGTTGTACATAAAGAGTTAAATTCTCTCCTATCAGGAGCTTCAGCAAGGATCAGGTCGTGACTGGTGCCTTTTTGTGGACGTTGGTGTGGCTCTGTGGACATTTGAGAGGAGAGCAAGTTTTAATATCATACCAGGCAGAATATTTGAGGAATGGTGAAGCTGAGCGAGCGCGTGCCACCTCAGGCTTTTGTGGTTGGACTTGATGACCTTTAAGTGGTCCACCTGGCTGGCCTCTGCTCTGCTTCCATCTCGGTTGTGGGAGAAAGTTTCTTCTCTGATGGGCTAGAAGGAAAAGTTAGGTTTGTTTGAGTGATGTGATTAAACACTGCTCTCGTATGAACTGTCTGGATTCCCATTCGCGCCTCGAACATAAAACATCCAGCATTTAATTATTATTTTTTCTTTGGAAATGCCAAGTCATTACTTTAAGATGTTAAGTCCTATAATGTGTTAATGATAGTACCTCCAAATAACAACTTACCATCTCTGAATAATAAGGGTGTCGTGAAATAATGACTTAGTATCTCAAAATAACGACTAACAGTTTCAAGATAATGATTTGTATCTCAAAGTAATGACTTAGCATTTAAAAAAAAATTCAAATGAACGACTTAGCATCTCAAACTGATCACCATATCTCCAAATAATGGGATAATTTCTCAAAATAATGATTTAGTATCTCAAAGTAATGACCTGGCATCTCAAAATAATGACTTAGTAATTCAAAATAACGACCTAGCCTCTCAAAATGATGACTATATCTCAAAAGAATGGGATAGTTTCTCAAAATAGCAACTTAGTATCTCAAAATAACAACTTGACATTTCTAAAAAATGAGAGTATTGTGATTTGTATCTCAAAATAATGACCGCATTTAAAAGAGCAATTCAAAATAACGCCTTAGCATCTCAAAATGATGACTATATCTCAAAATAATGGGATAGTTTCTCAAAATGACGACTTAGTATCTCAAAGTAATGACCTAGCATCTCAAAATAATGACTTAGTAATTCAAAATAATGACTTAGCATCTCAAAATGATGACTATATCTTAAAATAATGGGATGGTATCTTAAAATAACAACTTAGTATCTCAAAATAACATTTACAAAATAACAATAACATTACCATCTCTAAAAAATTAGGGTATCCTGAAATAATGACTTAGCATCTCAAAATAATGACTAACAGTCTCAAGATAATGGGATAGTATCTCAAAATAATGATTTGTATCTGAAAGTAATGACATAGTAATTCCAAATAATGACTTAGTAATTCAAAATAACGACTTAGCATCTCAGAACGATGACTATTTCAAAATAATGGCATAGTTTCTCAAAATAACAACTTAGTATCTCAAAATAAAGGGATTCTCAAAATAACGACTTAGTATCTCAAAGTAATGACTTAGCATTTAAAATAACAACCTAGCATAAAATAATGAGTTAGCGATTCAAAATGATGACTTAATATTGCAAATTAATTGCCTAGCTATTCACTTAATTATGAATAAAAATAATAACTAGGTGCTGGATTTTTATTTAAGGTGGTGGGAACAATCTTTCATAGAATTGCACTGAAATTAGGATCTTAACATTGACTTCTCTCTCTAGCTACCAAAGTATGGGACACATTTGCTTATATTAGGGATGAAATATCACAGTGAATTTTAGCTAACAGTCACAGAAAGATTTTCTTTAAATGAAAACAGAAGAGATTATTTCTGTAATATGTTTCCCTGGAGCCTTTTAATATTATGTAATGTATGATTAATGTATTATTGTGGGCCAACATTAATAATGGAATAATTTCTGATCCTTGATGACGGGCACTTTTCCGCTTTTAAAATGGTGTTGGGTTGGGTTAAATGAGTGGAAGATTTAGAAATCACCATCACTGGTCTAAAACTCTAAAATGTCATCTGATTTTTGATGATGTCACTGTGCCACAGCAGGCAAGGAGAAATACTTTTAACCAATAACATCATGTTTCACCCTCCCACTGCCCCCACTTACCATGGAGAGAAAACAAACTGCAAAATACCAGTATTTGATGTTCCTGGTGACTACTCGCAGGTGTCGCAGCATTCTACCAAGCATAACTTGGCAGAACATGAATATTATAATGAATATCATTATGCATATATACACTGTTGCAATATCAGGTTCAGCTCAGCTTTTTCAGTTCCTGCCAGCCTGCATGTCTTTTTACATTTAGTCAGTCTGTAAATGTTGTCTGTTGGTTTCTGGCTAATTCTAGTTTGTTTAGTTGTTCATAGCTGTCAGCTAAAAAGCTTGTTTATGGCCAAGAACAGGTTCAGAATTTGATGTAGTCCTGATGTCATATTCTTTTACAGAATCTGATCAAATGGGCTACAAATCAGATATTATCTTATAGAATTTATATAAATATAATAACATATATAAAAATAATAAATGAAAATAAATTAGGCCAAAATAGGTTAGATACGTTTGGGCTTTTATGTAGGGACGAAAGTGCACTGCGCTGTAAGAGGAAGGGTGTGCTGGATTTATAACAAAAGACAAAATGACAAAATTGAATTAATCGCCCAGGCCTTTGATCCTGCTGCTCAAAGCTTTTATGTCATACATCCTTCTACTTTCCAAAATGAAAAGAAGTTCCCAAATAAATGGCTAAAAACATGTTTAATTATTTGTTCTTTAGCCGTTTAGACCCATAACCCCTGTTCATTGAGAACTCGCTCATTTGCGCCCTCTATTGTTTTGCAGTCATGTTTTTGGTGTAATGGGAGAAATAGGAAGTGGCCAGGCTCACTTTAAACTGGAAAAAAAACGTGTTGTTTTCAAAAATAATAGCACAAGTAGAAAGCTCCACCAATCCAATTGTGTCACTAGAGCTAACCTAAGTGAAAATATGAAATTGTCTTTCGCCTCATCACATTGAATTGTTTTAATTCTTATCTCAATTCTATTAATCTGATCATAATATAGTATTTAAGCAGCACTGCGCAGACCTAGCCTGATTGCCGTTGTATGTGCATACGTGATGTACGGTTTAGGCTATTTCTCTCTAACCAAGTCCGCATCAGTTTGTCCCTCTTATAAGGACAAGGGAGAGCAAGAGCATCAGAGGGCTTTAGAGGGAGTTTTAGGCTCCAGGGTCATTTTGGGATCCCTCATTAAAAAACCATGTGGAGCTCAGTGCAGTGGTGGAGTAATCCTGCAGCCAGCACACATCTGGAGGCTTGGGTTAATATCTGGGTCAGGTCACCAGTGGAGTGAGTATGGTCCTCTCTCTCCTTGGCTTCTGGTTGGTGGCCTGTGTTTTTTTTTCCCCACTAAAGTGGTGCTTTTAAAAATTTAGGCACATAAGCTGTGATAAGCTCTATGTTCGAGGTCCAGCCATAAATTAACATGAAACACGATCCTTTTTTTGCTGGAGATTTGCTCGGAAAAGCGCAGAATACAGTTTCAGCTCGCTGATGTCTTTTGTAGAATGGCATTCCAAAACACAAGGATGTTCAAGGAATTGTCTTTTTGAAATGTGGTCTTTTGTAAAAATGTAAATATTTTGAAGATATTAACCTGGGAACTTGGTGGTTTGTCCTGAAAAGCAGTGTATTTCTTAATCTCAAGTTGTTTTTGGTGTAATATTGCTCAGAAGAGATATCCTCTTTTCATGAGGAAGTGAAACTCTGCCAGATTCCGGGTTTAATCACAGATGCCTAATAGATATAGATGGATGCAGAATCTCAGATTTGAGCCTTGCTGTTTGCCAGTGAAGGGTATTGTGAGCGCAAAAACCTTCTTTAGAATTGAAGTATAAATGAAAGCACAAGACAATGAAAACTGCTTATTATTCATCGCATGTCTTTTCAGTAGGACAAAACTGAGCTGAAAAATTATTACACTGTGTGGCTATAAAATCCAGAAAAGTGTCGAAGGAAAGACATTCTATTATGTTTTAGTTGTACTTTGCACTTTGGCACTGATGTTTGTGATTTTTTTTGTATCATTTCAACTGAGGCTTCACTGACTGCTTCTGTTGTTTTGCTGTTGTCTGCTCATCGAGTGAGATGTCCCATTTTCACTGTTGATCAGCTGCTGCTCAAACTGCTTGAATGCATCTGTGGTGACCAGCACAGGAGAGCAAAGAAGACAAACTGTGCTTTAAATCACTGTTTCCAGTTTTATTACCATTAAAATTATTTGTAAAGTTTTAGATCGTTGTTAAATTTAGATTCACGACACTTCATTGTAGGCCTGTTTAATTATTTCAGTAAAATATTAACTAAAAGTGCCATTTCTGACCATTTTCAGAAATTTTCAGTGGAAAAAGACTGGAAGCTTTTGATAACTTTTATTACCAAAACTGCAAAGCTGTCTGCTCAGGATTTTTGTGGAACTCTGTATTATCGGTTGGCTATGTGGCAAAAATAAAACTTCATGAGACTTTTTTCCATTTGTTTTCATGACAAACAATAAATATATTACAGTGTTTGTATTATTTTAGTTTGAGGTCTACAGAAACATGAGGTTTGTTCAAATAGACCAGGGCAACAGTATTGCAGCGATTTAAAAAAGTCTGAAAAATGACATTTTTAATTCAATGCTTCCATAAATAAAGCACAAAATTCAAAACAACTCTTACATGATAAGGCAGTGAAAAGCTAAACGTGACAATTTATCACATGTATCATACCCATACTGTGCATTCAGGACATTCCTGCCCTACCCTGACTTTAAAGCTTCGCTGTCCTTTATCGCTCAGCTTTGAGGGTTTCTTTAATCCATGTGACAAGTGCGGCTAGCGAGTTCCAGCAGACATGCCTGACCCCTGTAGTAAGTTGCTTTTGCTACATAGGTGTTGCTAATTGATGTACTACGCATTAACTGTGTTGACAGGGCCTCTACAAGGTCAGCTCTTCATGCTTTATACAAACACCTCTGTATCTTACTGCATGGATGGTAGATTCTAATGAAGCTATTTGAATAAATATTTCTATACTCACATTGGGCCTCATTCACCAACATTTTCCTATATTTGTTCTTAAATTTGTTTTTGAAAAGGGTCCCAAGAAAAAGTCTACGTCAGGTTCATGACGCGTTCTTAAACCACAGAACTGTTTGCAGCTTTGTGTTTGAGTGTGTGCAGTTTCTGTTCTTACGTAAGAGCAAATCCCAGTTCAGAAAATATTGATGAATGTCAGAATCTTCATGAAAACTAAAATTTAAAAAACGAAAAACGAAATTTCTTCTTAAGAAGGTTGGTGAATGAGGCCCAGTGCCCTAAAGAAAGGTCAGTCCAGTTGGTTGCAGAATGATTTACACATTTGATAATATTTAATGAAATTGTTCAAAAAACATCACAAATATACATATACATTACAGCCAATACAGGTGTGACACTTTCTAACTGAAAATTGGCCAGTTTGTAATGAATTAAATGGAGCCAAATAAAGCAGCAATATTGGGTTCGTGATTCAACATTGTCACAACATCCATCCATCCATCCATCCATTTTCTAAGCCGCTTCTCCGTCAGGGTCGCGGGGGGATGCTGGAGCCTATCCCAGCAGTCTTTGGGCGGAAGGCAGGATACACCCTGGACAGGTCACCAGTCCATCGCAGGGCAGACACACAGACACAGACAGTCACTCACACACTCACACCTAGGGACAATTTAGCACACCCAATTGGCCTGACTGCATGTCTTTGGACTGTGGGAGGAAACCGGAGAACCCGGAGGAAACCCACGCAGACACGGGGAGAACATATTGTCACAACATTTTGAACAAAAAATATCAAAAATATTCTGAGGATATCTCTGCTATAGGAGTAAGATAACTAACTTCCAGGCCACTGGCATATCTGTTAGGACTCCTGGACACTGGGTGGTAATAGGAACCAGACGTCTGAAGAATTGAATGCCGCTGAAAGCTCCCTCATAGAAAGTTATTACATCCAATTGTTATGAATATGCAGCGTGATGCCTGAGACTTTTTATTATGATAGTTTTAAGCTTAAGCGTTTCTTAAAACTGCTAATAATCATTCCCAGATATTTTTTTTTTTTCAAATTTATCTCTATTTTATCATCCTTAACATTACAATTAGCCTAAAAGCTCAGAAGCCATGGTTTTGAATGAAACACATTACATTACATTAGCATTTGGCTGATGCTCTTATCCAGAGCGACTTACAATTTGATCATTTTTACACAATTGGCCTGACTGCATGTCTTTTGGACTGTGGGAGGAAGCCGGAGAACCCGGAGGAAACCCACACAGACATGGGGAGAACATGCAAACTCCACACAGAGTGTGGATTCCCCCGGCCAGGGAATTGAACCCAGGCCCTCCTTGCTGTGAGGCGACATCGCTACCCGCCACGCCACCGTGCCGCCACACAATGGCTTTATCTGTGTTGTCGACATTGTGACCCCTGGTTCCTATCATCACCACTTTAAAGAAATCTGAATCAGTATGTTTCTCTACAATGAACCATTGCACATCAAGCCACTCTGAATGCCTTTGTTTACATCTCAATGATTGAATTATGCTGACGTTTTCAAAAAAGTTGTGTAAAACTTTTTTAAGAACCTGTTTAAATTTTAATTTCGAATTTATGTAATTTATTTTAAACATACCATTTTTATATGGTGATGTAGACTTTGTTTTAGGCTCTTCTGTCTAATCTAAATCGATCTTTCTGCTTAAATGTGTTGATCTGAGTCTCTCCAAGCCTCATTCAGCTCCTCACATTGCTGTTGGTTTAGGTCAGAGTCTGTACATGGGGATGGAGTTGGCTCCTGCGTGGGGTGTTGGCATGTGCGCTGGCTGGGTGGCCGCTTGTGTTTTATGTGGCAGTGAGATGCCAGCAGCTCCACAGGCTCTTCTTCTGGCCAGAAGTCCTGACTCAGCTCCTGCTCCGGTCGAGTCCTGCTGGCAGACGGCGGCGGAGCAGAGCGGACACTCTAACCTCACACAGCCCTGATTATCTAGCCCCTGCAAAGAGTCATTTAAAGTTCACTTACAGATGCACTCAGAGCCTCTTCATATCCGGTGGAAAAGGAAGCCCAGGCTGAATTGGAAGTAGATGGCGACACTTGCAGTAATTGAATGCTCACCATTTTAAAGCCCTGGAATCTCATTAAAATGTTAGAAAAATGAACTTATTCAGGGCACGGCTGATATTGGTTGGCTGATACAATTAACCAATACCATCAATAAAGCAGTGATATTGCTTTCATTGTATGATATAAGTTGCTTTGAGGTTTCATGTTATTATTCCCGAGGAATCCGCCTTAGAAAACTTTACAATGCTGGGAAGCTCTGTCCTTGCACTAAATTTTTTACAATACATTTTTGTAACCTTTTAGTTACTGGCTGTTTGTTTGAGACATTTGATGAGGACTGTCATATTTAACAGCTCATAAAAAGACAACTTACAATCTTATCAGACACTGGTAAAGCACTGTTCTACTAAACCTTAGGGAATCTGTTTAGAGAGCCCATATCATGGAAATCCACATATTCCTCACTGGCCATGAGAGATTTTGTCGTAGGATGTAAGCACTGTTAAGGTTTTACGACATATTCTTCAATCCCCAGTCCAGACGGACTGTACATGAAATATTTAATTGCACAAACAGCCTGCTTTGAATTTGTTGCTTTTGTGATGTCACAAAACCAAAACAGTTACATGTATCTGCTTATTCAGCCTAAAGCTGTTTAGCTCCACCAATTCACAACTTTTGAGTGTTTCAGCCTGGACTGCTAATTTTTCAGAACACAGGTAATTTACATACTGAAGCCTTAAAGAAACAATAACAAAGCCAGCCTGTTTAGTTCTGCAGCAGGGGTGTCTAAAATGTTTTTTCAAAGAGAGCCAGCTCAGACCATGTCAAAATAACCGAGGCCTGAAATGTTGTTTACAAATGATTAAAAATGTGAAGTTTTACAACCCTGTAGAGTCCAAATGAGCATCGAGCTGGCAATCCATTCTGAAATGTTGGTGATATCCCCTTAAACACATAGAAATCCGCCACCAGAAGAGTTACGGCATGACGCATGCATGTTAAGAGTTTTCTGTGAGTTACTGTGTTTATCACTGTATAAAAGATGCATGAGGCTTTTTTTATTGCTAGATTGCTGATTCAGAGCTGTTTAGATTGGTAAATGCTTATAACAAATTACTGATTTGTTTATAGCGTAACAACAAAATGTGACTAATGTATTAATTAAAATATAATGTTCGGTTGTGTAAGATCATGTTCTTTCAAAAAATTACTTAATTAAACAAATGAAGCAGATTAAACAGCATAAATAGCCATAATTTTGTTTGGCCTTTAAGAGTTGAACTAACGGTAGTGTTGCCATCAGGTAGGAGAAAAAACTGCATTGTACTGACTGGCAGGCCAATTATAACACACTCTAAAACAGAAGCCATGGGCCAATTAAAATCTGTTCGCGGGCCACATTTGGCCCTAGGGCTGGACTTTGGGCACCCCTGTTCTATAGGATAAAGAGAGATTGGAAAATGGTGGTGTAAAAACAGATTAACAGATTATGGAACAAGGGGACTTTGAAGAAAAATAAAATACGGCAAAAAAAAAAAAGAATATGGGCCTTTTGATATTTGGTAGTATAATTTTATATTTGTATCTGACTAATTTTCATATTGTTTGAGACCTGATCTATAACAAGTTTACCTTGACATTTTAAGGTCCTCTTATCAGGCCCATTTTCACTCTCTTAGATAGGCCTACATATCTTACATATTAGTTTCTTAGCAGTTATTGAATCAGTCTGAATAATAAGCCTTAAGGATAATAACTAAGCAATAAGCTCATAAAACCTCTGACAGTGTAATTTATTGGAAATTTATTGTTCATTTAGTTATTAATTTTCTGCTAGGTTGTTGTTGTTGTTTTTGTTGTTGTTGTAGTTTTAGTTATGAGTATTTTATGGCACACTTATGCTCTATTGTAGGAGCAGATGCATAATAGATAAAATCCTTCAAACATTAAAGATATGCAGCAGTTTTATGTCCCAGTTTCTGGAAAATATTTCTGACACCAATACTGTAGCCTCTGGTTTGTTTAACCCCTTAAACCCAAACGGCCTCCAATTCATCATTGTTATCGATAATACATTACATATTAGTTCCGTACTGATTACTGAGTAACTCAAGAATGGTTAGTACATAATATGTCTTAAGGATAACAGTTGGATAATAAGCCTCCAGTTTAAAGGGCCCATATCCTACATTTCTCATGGATTTTATTTTTCGCTTGAGCTTTGCTTAAAACATTTATTGGTTTTCTGTACTTAAACTTCATAATGGAACCTCGGTGTTACTTCATCGTTTACACAGAGTTCATGATTGATTTAAGTTAATACTTCTGAATGTAGACAGATAAGGGTCAGTGTAGAAAACCTCACCCATTTCCAAATTCATTGATTTATCTATTTCCTGTGAATTTTATTTCACAGTTCTTGCCCTTGAAGAGTTCCCTGAGCAGTCTTTACTGGGCTGAGCGAAACTCTACCATTAACTCATGCTGTGTTCCCCTGCTTTGCTAAATCTGTTGGAAAGGTGAGTCACCCTGAGTTTCATTTGTCCTTGACAAAGAATACTATAGATCTGATTGTGAAGAGTGACTAGAGTAGCAGCTAAATTTTTAAAGGGGAATTCCACTAATTGCCCAAAATTCTGGCAGAAATTAAAAGATGAAAATAAAGTCATTCAAAGTAGTTTGATGGGAAATTGTTTAGACAAATGCACAGAGGCAAAATTGTTAATAACATTGGTGATGGGAACCAGACGTCTGAAGTGTTTAATACCTCTAAAAGATCTTTCATAGGAAGCTATTACACACCATTGTTACTAACACATTGTCTGATGGCTGAGGCCTTGTTTTGTGATAGCTTTGAAAGAAAAGCCTGTTTCTTTTAAGAAATTTTTGGCAGAGGTACATTTACAATGTAACAATGGGTTGTTTTGGATAGTAAATATTTGTGTCCCCTGGTTCCTATCACCACTCTCTGCAATGAATCATTTCACATCCAACCACTCTGAATGACTTTGTTTACATCTCAACTATTGATTTATGCTGATATTTTGAAAAATCCCTTTAAATCAGAAAGCTCACTGTACAGGGAACGCCATCTGTAATCATGTTTCTTAGATCTTTCTCAGCAATTGGTTTGTTTTTTCTTAAGGGCCTGTTTACTGACCCTAAGATTACAGTGGACTGGGCCTCTAAATTCCACTATGACCCTTCTGACACAAGTTGACTCTTTGTTGTTCATAAAAAGTTTAGTTTCTAGAATGTCTTTGAATGTAGCTTAGAGTTGTAGTTGATCAGCCAAGCCGAGTTTGGTGACTTAAGTTTTCTGCTTTAGTCTTCCACTGGAGCTACAAAGCTAAAGGATGCTATCCAAGGATGCTTATTGTATACTAGAGATGGCATTGATCTGATTCTAGGTAACATTATCAGGCCATTATTAGTGGTGCAATTTTTCACTTTTCTCACAAGTTTACTGTTTCACACTGCTGTGCTACACATTTCCCCATTTCTGACATTATCTAACCACAAAGCTTCTGATTTGAAGTGATCCAAACAGCCATGGATCTAATTGGCATGTGTAATAACAGGGGTTTTGTATTCAGGAGGTTTGCTTAGTGAAAGCATCGCTCTGCTTTGTGGCAACGCTGTGACAGTGTGTAATTATTATCCCTGTTGGCAAGGAGGCTGAGAGCTGGAGAGGAATCCAAAACTTGTCTGTTGTGCGACCTCAGCACTAGAAAAGAGAGACTGCCAGGGGTTGCGGGCCATGATTTTGTCATTAACATTGATTCTTTTAGCAGTTTTTTTGGCTAGGGCTCTAAATGTCCTTCAGTTTGATTGCACCAAGTGAGACTGAACTGATCTATAATCTCTGATATATGTGAATGATACACTGACAGGCCAAAAGTCATGGGATAGGAAGTAGTATCGCATAGGACCCCCTCTAGCCTGGTGAAGCATCTGTTCTCTGTGGTAGTTGTAGGTGCAGGATCTTGGGTGCAACTGAACCTCTCCACCACATCCAGAATGCTCCTCAAACCAATTCTGGACATCTTGGGCCTGATTTCACAGTGCATTATCCTGCTAGAATATGCAATCATTCGTGTGGGGGTACATGGACTCCATGAAGGGCTGTAAATGGTGACCAAGCAGTGCAACCTAGCGGTCACCGGTCAATGACGTGTTTATATGGATCAGTGGGCCCAACCCATGAAATGAAAACACACACCACACCAGTATGGAACTACCATTACTCTACACAGTACCTTGCTGACAACTGGGATCCATGGCTTCATGAAAGTCTGTGCCCCACACGAATCCTACCATCTGTTCGAAACATCACAAACCCAGGTGAGGCGCTGTGTCCGGTGTTATGTTGTTAGCAGAGGCACTCTGGTGGGTCTTCTGCTCCCACATCCCATGGAAACTAAAGAATGCCGCACTGACCAGTGGGATATGCATGTGGGGTCTCCTGCTTTGAATATAGATGTGATTTCTGCTAGAGTCTCTTATCTGATCAGACAGACAATTCTAGCCAGACGTCGCTGGTCACACTCATTAAGTACCTGTGGGCGGCCACTGCGCCATCCACTGTGGGGGGTAGTGCCTTCTGTGACGTATTCCTGGTACGCAGATGCCATGGTGGATCAAGGAGTGTTAAATGCCCACGCAACTTCAGAAACAGAATGTCCCATCCATCTGGCCCTCACTATCATGTCTCATTCAAACTTCACGTCGCCTTGCCATGAACACACTGTCCAGATTTCAGCCTCACATGCAAGATAACACCTCACAACTTATATAGGTGGGGGGTTTCCCAAGCCATTCCCTGAGGTACCACCACTTTATTATCAATTTACATACTGCTGTCCCATGAATTTTGGCATGTCAGTGTATATCTAGGACTTTGCAGCAGAGAGCAGTGCTTGACTACTGCACCTTTGTTTGGTCTGTGCCTGCAAGTGGATGGATGTAGTATTTAAGCTAAACATCTCAGCTACTCAGATCTCTGTACCGGAACTATCAGTTTTAAGATGTGAGTTTTCAGGATGCATAGCCTTGATTACATTTCCTAAAGAAGTGTAATCAAGTTAAATGGTTGCAAGGTCATAGATTTATGACCCCAGTCATGGCTATTCGTGTTTTTCCGCTACTATGTCTCCTTGTTGTGTCCACAGTGTTTATGGCCGACTGCTGGAACTCACACAGAGAGCTCACAACAGCATGAGGCTGCTTTTCAGGATTTATAGACACTTAAAATGACATCCCTCTCTCTCTCTCTCTCTCTCTCTCTCTCTCTCTCTCTCTCTCTCTCTCTCTCTCTCTCTCTCTTTCTCACTTTCTTTGTTTCACTCACTTTCTCGCTCTCTGTCTCTGTTTCTCTCTCCCCCTGTCTGAAATATCATTCTGCCTCATTCTCTCTTCTCTCTCACTTCTCTCTCCTACCTCTCCTTATCTCTCTTTCTCTCCCTCACTATCTGTCTCATACTGGTACATCTGTCTCATACTGGTACTGTCTATCTCTCTCAAACTCTCTCTCATACTCTCTTTTCCACCTTTCTTCTCTCTCACTGTCTCTCATACTCTCGCCCACTTCTCTCTCTCCCTATAACTCATACCATCACGGTCTCTCTGGCTTTCTCTCCTTCCCTGTTAGTCACAGTCTGTCTCTCTCTCTCTCTCTCTCTCTCTCTCTCTCTCTCTCTCTCTCTGTCTCTCTGTCTCATCTCACTCTCCCTCTCTATCTCTCCTTACCTTTTTCTCTCCTCCACTCTATTTCTCTGTCTCACTGTCTCTTTTCTTCCTACTTCTCTCTCACTGTCTGATACTCTCTCTCCCTTCTTCTTCTCTCTCTCCTGCTTTCTGTCTCTCTCCCCTTCACTGTCTGTCTCATTCTGTCACTCTCTCTCTCTCTCTCTCTCTCTCTCTCTGTCTTCCTTACACTTGTATTCACATAAACAAAATTGCTTGTTGATTCACTGCAGTAAACACACACTCAGCGAGGCTGTAAGTCATTTCTGTGTAATTTGTGTTCCACCTGGAGGGTCCTCTTTGTTTGTGTGTGCAGTGTCTAGCTCAAGGTCAGGACGGAAGTGTGTGCTGATTGGATTGGGGGGGGGTTCTCTCTCTCTCTTTCTCTCTCTCTGTCTGCTCCATTCTGTGCGGTGCTCCTTCACCTTGGCGGGAGCTCAGAGCTCAGAGGGCAGCGGGTGCGCAGAGTGCAGAGCCCTGCAGCTGGCCTGCTGAGGAGAGTGGAGAGCACAGTGTGAGACTGAGGCTGTCTGACTCTCTCAGTCCCACTGAGACTGACACACACACTTACAGTATCTCTCCTCTGACCCTCAGGGAAATCATCAGTGCAGCCACAGTGGCTCAGAGGAGTCTACTGACTGTCTGCCTCAATCACTGTTGACTTACTGTGAAGTTTACTGCTAAAACCTGTGATGTAATATATCGGAAGGAAGGAAACCTCATATGTCCATTTTTCAGTTTTTGACGTCATTTGAAAAAACTTTACATTGCGTGTAAATCTCAAAATGAATTGGGGGGGGGGGGGGGGGGGGGGGTTGGAGGTGGAGTCTGGTTCAATTGATTTACATTAATCATACATTAATCAAATTTTTGGACCCCACTATGTGTATATGTGTGTGTGTATATATATATATATATATATATATATAAGATTATGTTTTAAGATCATCTTAAGATCATGCAAAAAGGTCAGGTTTTTAGTTTTTTTGGGTTTATCCTTTCCTTTCCAAACCACTCTTTCTGATCTACTCATCAGAGGCTTTTGCACAAACTTGTGGCGTCCTTTGCCAGCTTGAGTGCATGCTGTCATTAAAGCAAAGAGAGTATAAAAAAAAGTTAAAATTCATGTTCAAATTTCAGACTATACTTTTCCCGCAAATTATCATGCCAACAATATAATCTGAAAATGAAAAACCTTGTATCGAATTAGAAAGGAAAGCAAATAGAAGCATTTTCACTGGTGTTCTAGTGGTCTGAGCACACAATGAGCACTCAGACTGTTTTTCCAAAATGTTAAACTACAGTTACAGACTGCAGTTCAACATACTGGGAAATGTGCCAATTTAGCATGTTAATTACAAATGAACAACAACTGTGCATTAAAATGTGTCTAGAGTTTATTCTCTGTAGAGAAGCGTAATTTGACCAGGGGCGCCCAAACTTTTGCATACGACTGTGTATGATTTCTCCTCAAGTCTACAATCCGTCTTCAGTTATGTGATCACTAAGCCTGAGGAAAGTCTGCGTGTTGTTTTGGAAAAGAAAGTTCTGGCGCTGGGACACTGGGTCGTTGTTTGTTGTCTTTATATGCCTGATCAGGTACCACTGCCCGACAGCTACTTGAAGCTCTTTCACAGTGTCCAGGTCCTGCTGGGCAGCTTCATCAGTCGTGGCTGTGTCCTGCCAGGCAGGCTGTCAGCAGAGAAAGAGGAAGAGCGCAGAGGGCAGGAGGACAGCGATTAGTCCCACATCTTCTTTAACATTAGACTGATTAGATTCCCATGAACATGAGAGCTTTTCATTACTGCAGACTGATAGTTCAACCTCAGCTTCTCCTCTTACCTACTGGGCAGACACACAGTGAGTTTAGCCAAAGGTAAAAAGGAGTCCTGCCACTTTTCTGGGATGTGCACACTGTGAAAGTTTTTTTGTTTTTTTCTTTGTTGTTGTGTATAATAGAAATGTGGTTCTATTTAGGCTTGCTGTTTCATTTGTTTTTCATTTGTTTTGTATGAGTGAATCCGTGAGTCATTGTGAATGAGTGAATCAGCTATATGAGGGAATTATGCCAGTATAATATAAGAGATCATGATAACCCATGATTACACTTTTAGTGACATAATTCAACCTTTTTAGTTTTTTTTTTATTTCCTCATTTTTATTTTTCAGGTAATACATGGGAAGGGGTGTGAATGATTGCATCAACTACATAATTATATATATATATATATATATATATATATATATATATATATATATATATATATATATATATTATAAACAACCTACACACATCTTCTGACTTTCTATATGTAAATATGTAATTCTGTTGATGATAAATGATCTTAAAAAAAGTATTTATTAGGCCAAAGCTTTCCCAAAACTATCAAAACAATGTCTCAACATATTCATAACTATTTTGTGTTGTAATTGTCTGTGAAGGAGCTTTGCGAGGCATTAAACTATTCAGACATTTGGTTCCCATCACATCACCATTCTGACTCAATACCTTTCTCTAGAATGGAGCATTTCACATCAAACCACTCTGAATGACCTTGTTTACATCTTAATGATCTAATTATGCTGAATTTTTGAATAAGAGACGGACAGAAAGTGAGGCTGTAGCTTTATCTTATGCTTATGTTTAACCCTTAGATCACTGGTCAGTAACCAAAAATGTAAAGAAGACTCGTTTTGTCAAGTTTTAACAAAAATCAAACCACCTTGGTAGCCACAACATTTCACATCCATTTTATTGAGGGATTCTCACCATCTGGGATGTAAATATCTCTCAGTGTGTGCTAATGTACTAGTATAGACTAAAAATATAAACAAAATCGCAGGCTTACTTTGAACTTTAGCTCGGCTGTAACTGCTTTTCTCACATCTCCAGCAGGAAACTTTTTCACATAAGTAGAACAGTTTTCAAGTAAAATGTCTCTTATTGTTTGATTTTTTTATCAAGCTAAAGTCAGCTTTTCGTTCGCCAGGTTCTTGTTCAAATTTTCCCGCTCCACCTTAAGTGAAAACAGGCTGCTTCAAATGGGACATTGCATTGAAACTAACCCCATCATGTGGTGGCTGTGCTGTAAACTGGCTGGCTTTCACAGTGAGTTTTTCACAAGCTTAAAAAACGGTGCTATATCACAACCACCAAAAGGGAAAATAATACAGGTGTGAAAAAAGGTACTTTTACGCTACCAGAACAGTCATCAGGATGAATCTTCTGCCCGATTGCTATCAAAATTCACAGATGACAGTGCTATTAGAGTCCGAGAATGTGACTAAAAGTGTTTAGCTACATATATATCCATGTTTCATTTTGCCCCGCATTAGTTTGTGCCCCACTCACCTCAAATTAAAATTAAAATATTATAGCAATGTTACATTAATAACTCTAGACTAGCCATTGGTTATTATCTACATACACTTTGTAATTTCTGTGAGTTCAACCACTGTATGTTTTTCAGTCATAAATAAAGTCTAAAGTGGTATTTTTGAGTTTGGCACGATTCCGACATCAGTGCCATGCCAAGTACACCAAATAACACCATAAGCCTTCCTCTAAGCCTAGTCCTCCTCTGAACTGTGCTGCAGCGGATGGAGAGACAGTGAGTCAGGCTCTTTCTCTCTTCCTCTCTTGTGTCTGTTCAGATCAGCACTGGTCGCTGAGGCCGCTCAGCCCTGTGTCCTCTCTGAGGGAGATGTGAGCTGACACCGTGCCCGCTCCGGTTCTTGAGGGCGTCACTCAAGTCACCCAACCCCGAGTCCCTGTCAGGAGCTCACTGGAAGGGAAGTGGGCTGCTGAGTTAGCACTTTCTCTTGGCTGCAATGACTTCCGCTCTTTTTTTCCTCTGGGGCCTTGAGGGCATCGTCATAACTAGAAAGGCAAAAACTAGCTTAATTGGCTTGCATGCAGAATAAGGTCAGTCAGTTCTTTTAGATTTTAAAAAGAGGTATACATCATATATTTGAATTAGTGTGAAAAGTACAGTGCGTGAAAATAGCGTGTATGGCTGGCTAGCATTGCTTTCTTTCTAATTATGTTACGTGACTGGCTAATTGATTTTGTGGCTGCTCAAGGTCGGTCAGAGGTTTTCACATTAGCCACATGCTAACAGGGCTCTTTGTGAGTGGATGAATTTGACCACACACCGACTGGGCTCTGGGTGACCAAAGACTACATGCTATTCCCTTGGCCTGACAGTCAGAGCTCCCACAGTATGACCAGCTAAACCCACACCAGCCATGTAGGTTTAACAACAAAAGTGTAGCTGCATGAAGTGGACACAGCGTTAATATTGAGAGTATATTGCGCATAATCGTATTGCAGGATTAGGCATGTGCCAATATAAAAATAAAATGTATGACCATAGTTATCTAACATTTTGTCATGATATTGCATTTAAAACAAGCACATCTAAAAAGTTGAAGAAACTGTGTTCGTAATATTATTTTCTAAACAGTAGTACTGTGTAGATGGTTCTACATGTACAATTTATACAATAAAATAATGAAAATATTCTTAAAAAATAAATTAGACTTTGCCAGATATTGATGCTAACTATGTATAGAATTCTCAAACTGGCCTATTTACAGTTAGGACCAGAGCTGAGAACTGCCATGAAGCACTGCAAACTTTTCTGAGAGCTGTGAAATTGCTCCAGCTTTAATAAAACAGTGGATATTCTAATAATTTCCTAAGCTTATATATATTATTATTACAGTGGTGGCATGGTGGGTAGCGCTATTGCCTCACAGCAAGAAGGGCCTGGGTTCAATTCCCTGGCCGGGTGACCAGGGTCCTTTCTGTGTGGAGTTTGCATGTTCTTCCCGTGTCTATGTGGGTTTCCTCCCACAGTCTAAAGACATGCAGTCAGGCCGATTGGACATGCTAAATTGCCCCTAGGTGTGAGTGTGTGTGTGATTGTGTTTGTCTGTCTGTCTGCCCTGCGATGGGCAGGCGACCTGTCCAGGGTGTATCCTGCCTTCTGCCTAATGACAACTGGGATAGGCTCCAGCACCCCCCATCAACCCACCCATTAAAGTGCTGCATTAAAATAAACAGTGTTTTCATCTATAAAACAAAAAATGGGGACAGTTCCAGTTTCATGTATTTTGACCATGATAACCGTTGTACTGTAATAAACTAAGACCAAATGATAAAATTTGGTACTAATTAACTTTGTTTCTTAATCATTGTTCCTGTTCCCCATAACCATAGTAACTCACTCCTCTCTGTGTGCACATGGTGTGAGGAGAGGGAGAAAGACACTGCTGCCAGAGGAGCTGCTGACTGATATTGACGCTAACGTTGCTCTGAGCAGCATGTATGGGGATAAATTATAATAGTCCTGTAAAAGATTTATATTTCTTGCTTTTCCCCCTCAGAAAATTTGTCACTCATCACTTTTTAGAAATAAGATTTTTTAAAATACTTTTTAGTCTAGCAGCTGAGGCAGGGATAAGACAGGGATGTGTTTTCCGCAAACAAATCAGTGGTTGTACAAGCCCATAATTCATATTAATATAAACTATTTTGGCAGTAAAAGAGAACTGTGGCTACTGCTCAGTAAGTAGCCAGACCTTAAACGCACTCCGATCTAGCTTCAGTTCTGGAGGGAGAGAGATGGCTGCTATCATATGTCATATTCCATGAACTGAAAAAGTGACATAGGTTGAAAAATGATGCTCTATTTGTAGATCACATGGTAGCCAACATTTGAGTAGATATTATGCAAGATCACCTGCTAATACGATTCAGGTTCTGTAATGCCACCCCTGCTTTGAATCCCTGGGTTACTTTGTGTCTTGAAAAGGCATTTGTGGTGATGTTGTGGACTATTTTGACATTTACTAGCTTCTGGTGGAGTTTTACACAGCAGTATTCTCTAAAACTAGGCAAGCAAGTGGCAGAAGTGTTTATGTGTTTAGTAGATAGCAGCCAGTTATGTAGGTTTTGTATATATATGTTTTGTATGTATATGAATAACTTTCAAGTGTCCAATAAATGGCCAATGTATTTCACCAAAATTCTCCTCTTTCCATGTAAACTGGACAATGCTTATGTGAACTGTGTCCTCTCCTATCACATGGCTAATATGGGTTGTTCTGCCCGCACAGCTTAAACAGAACTCCCTCACGGTCTCACTGTGTTCGAGTCAGGAACACGTACTGAAAAAGCTAACAACCAAGCAAAAGCTAATCTAGCAAGCATTAATGAACTATCAAGCTAGCTGCTGGCTTTTTGTCATTCATCTGTTCATTTGTCAGTCTGTCCATCTGTGCATTATTTTTTTCATTTGTCTATCTCTCTGTACATTTGCCTGTTTGTTCATCTGTCCATCCCTCTGTCTGTCTGTTCATATTACTTGCCGTGCCAGCATCCCCTCATTGAATATCCTAACAATAAAGTGAAGAAGAACCTTCTTGAAAACATCACCATCTAAAAGCAGTTGAATTCCATTTAGATTTTAATTCATCAAAACATCAGGTACTCTGACTGGTCGGGATGCCCCCAGCACATAGTAAGACCACTGGTTGGTTAGAGGGCTCTTTTGCATATTGCCGCCTCCTGCAGTATCAGTATTTCAAAGGTTAATGTCACACAAATGATTGACAAAGGATCAGTTGTGTGGAGGCTTTGTCTTTTCCTTAAAAACTTCCTTAAATTCCTCAGTGATGCCTTAACACAAGTAAAACCCCATATGTGCTCCTTGGCTGAGGTCAGAAACGCAGTTTCGGATTCCAAGAGAGATGGTTCAGTGGTTTTGTGCCGTTGTCTAGACCACATAACTCTGCTGGAATGGACACAAGGGGCTTGGGCTTTATAATAGATCCCTCTGGAAGCACGTCCTCAGCAGCGGTGCCTTTAATTGAGGAAATGCAACCTTTATGGAGCAGTAAATTCAGACAGCTTACGGGCCAGTTTTGCAGTCCATGAGAGTGGACACTTTCACACAAGTGAAAGTCATTCAACGAACACAGATCTCGTTCCCTTCTTCTGTTTAACTGGCCGGCCATTTGGCATGGAGCTTCACAGATTCAGCCAACTGCATACCAGCCTGCCTGGCGAGCAGCCCTGATGCACCGCTCTTAGAGGGAAGACAGCTAGTGCAGCCTCGCAATACAATATGTTTGAGCTCATCGCCTTTGAGCAACTGCTGGTATAGTAATGTGTCACTGTGCTGCTGAAGATGGACAGTTTTTTAACAAATGTTACTTTTACTGTGATCATAATGTACTTGCTTGCGCCTGGTTGATAAAATAATTTTATCACCAATTTAAAACTGCTTTTAAAGGAGAATTCCTCCAAAGTTCTGCATAATAAATTCTTTAAGATATAGACAAAGGGAATTAGAGTGGTTTGATATGAAATGGTGCATTGTAATATCTCAGATTTCTTTACAGTGGTGGATATAACAAAGGGTGATGTCTACAAATATAATTATTTTAATCACTATCCAAAATGACCAGTGAACCTTCACTTGTTTACACTTGTCATATGTACACTCATTGGCTACTTTATTAGGTACAATGTTCAATTGCTTGTTAACACAAATAGCTAATCAGCCAATCACATGGCCACAACTCAATGCATTTAGGCATGTAGAGGTGGTCAAGACAACTTGCTGAAGTGCAGACCGAGCATCAGAATGGGGAAGAAAAGTGATTTAAGTGACTTTGAACGTGGCGTGGTTGTTGGTGCCAGATGGGCTGGTCTGAGTATTTCAGAAACTGCTGATCTACTGGGATTTTCACGCACAACCATCGCTAGGGTTTACAGAGAATGATCAGAATGATCATGAAACAGAGAAAATATCCAGTGAGCAGATATCCAGTGAGCCTTACAATGGCCTGCATGTATTTCCCCACCAAAAAATATGTTTTAGGCCAAAAATCTATTTCTTAATAAATCTTTCAGAATTATCATAAAACTATCGTAAAATGTTTTAGGATTCAGGCAGCATATTCATAATCATGTAAGCTGTCTTTGAGGGAGTTTTTTATAGACATTAAATGCTTCAGACGTCTGGTTCCTATGACCACCATTGCAAACAACTCTTTAAATCTTTAAGTTTCTCTAGAAAACTTAAAGATATAGTTAGGCAGAAAATGTGAAAAAATTAAGTCGAATTCTGGCTAAAAATTCTGGCTAAAAATTCTGAGAACTGATAATATGTAACTATGTATTTTTATATGGTTAAAAATAATAGTTTTAATATAATGGTACTTTTTTAACTGATATTAATGCCCACTTTGAACTGTCAATTTTCTTATAATAATAATAATAATAAGAAGAAGAAGAAGAATAAGAAGAAGAACAACAACATTTCTTAATAATATTATTGTGGTATGTTTGGTTATTGTTTAGTTTGTAGTGCCACATTCCTGAATGTGGATTCCTATATAAAATTTATACTCACTAGAGCTACTCACTAGACCATACAGTCGATATATGGTAGCCTACAAATACAGAACATTTTCTCTTTTTTTGGCTTTTGTGATGTCATGAAAACCAACATGTTTACATATATCTCCCTGTTGAGCCTGGTCACATAAAAGTTATAAGGAGTACCTCAGTCTAGGCTGCTTTTTGGCTTTTTGAATGTGGCACAATAAAGGGCAGCCTATCAGAAGCGAAGTCATTTACGTTGCATAAAAGGCACAATAACAACAACAACAGAAGGTGGAAAATGGTGAATTTCCTGTTGTGAATTGCCCTGTTGTGGACCTAATAAAGGATTATCTCATCTTAATTCATGTTTGGTTTTAGGTGCATAAAACTACACAAATGTAAGTGGACCACAGGGGACAAATACACAAAATATGCAAAATTGTACGATAGTGGCCATTTAATGTCAACTGATTTTTTCAGCAAATTATATATTGATTGTGCCTTAATGCTAACTACTTGCTAAGTTTGACCTCTGAACTCTTTTGTAAGCTCTTAAACCTGAATATTTTATAGCAGCTGCCCAGGTTTATGTCTTGTTAGGCTGAATGAAGCAGGCTGTGTTGAGTTGTGAAGGAGTCAGGTGGGGGATTCAGCCTGTAATGAAACATCTCAGCCAGGCATGTGTGTTACTGCTGTGCACTTGTTTACAGTCTTGCTGTCATAAATAATGCAGACACAGTCTTGATTGGACTTGTGGCTGGAGGTGAAATTTTATTGATGTCTGTGGATGTGAAGTCACTTTGACAAGTGAGCACCGTTGAAATATTCCTTCATAGCTTCCACCTGAACTTGGAAATGGACCTGCCAGAAATGGCAAAGATGTATATATGATGGTGCAGCGTCACCTCTCCCTCTGGCTCTGTAGTGCTCCACTCCCAGACTCCAGTTCACAGAATTCCCTGGGAGATTATGGGATACTCACTTCACTATCATCCTCCAGTCACCAACCATTCTCAAGATCATCATTACTCGAATACTAACTGGACACACCTGAACTTCATCACCACTTTGCTATAAAAGTGTTTGTACTCACTTCCTCTTTGCCAAGTATGGCCCCAGACTCTCCTGAGCATAGCAAGCATTCTTTTGTTAGTTTACTCTGTTACTGTACTCTCTGTTTTTCAGATCAGTTTCCCAGATTATTGGAAACTCTGCAAATATCCTGTAACTTGGTCATTATGTCAAATGGTTTCTTGGCCTTGCCCATGCATTATTGTCTAAAATGAAATACGACTTAGTTGGTCTTAGTTTCCTATAGATTAAAATCGATGCTCTTAATGAATTGCCTTAGTTATTACTTTGCAGTTGGAATGATAAATATGGGAGGCAAATCCAGCCAAAAAGGAAATGAAAATGAAAACAATAAAATGTAAATGCAAATGCAAACCTCTTTTTGCCATTTCTTTTTCCAAACATCTGCGCAAATATCCTGCCAAAATTGAAAATAAAATGAAATGCCTCCATTTACAATTTCATTTTTCACATGAGCACGAGCTGTTTGTGGCAAAAATAAAAATAAATTGAAAACGCCTATTCGTCATTTCATTTCAGTCCTTATTCTGCTTTTTCACAGCCAAATCTAAAATGAAAAAGCTAACAGACAAAAGAAAACGCAAACTTTGGCTTTGGCTTTTCTTCATGAAACGCAGAATACGTGTCAAAACTAAAATCAAAATGCAAAGTTTACTTTCTTATTTCTTTTTCATAGCGATTGGCTGCAAATCTGACTAAATTAAAATGAAAATGCAAAATGGATAAATCAACAGCAAAGTGACTGTTTGTGATTCCGTTTTCTTCGTGGACGCGCTTTAACTGTCAGAATGAAAAGGCAAATGAAAACGAACATCAGCGCCACCTGCTGGAGATTCACTTTTCATTTTCCAGGTTTCTATTTCTTTTTCTAATTTACCGACATGCAAATATATGTTAATTAGCACTAGGCGAGGCTACGGGGTACATTTTAGGACAGCCCCAGCCCTCCGAGGAAAAAACACGTCATGTTTCATATCTGGTGACCAAACGTGACCAAATATGAAAATGTTACACTGGCATTTATATCGAGATACACCATAGTTTTCTAAGTCATACGAACCAGTCTATGCTCGACCAGGCTTGTGTTTGGTCTGATAACTTTTCTCTGAGGCCGTTTGGTCTGACAGCATTTGGTCTGATGTTCAGTTTCACCAGATCTGAGATTTTTCCTGGACACTTGAAGTCTTTAATCTTGAGGAATGATGGCGATTGTGATGCAGACGGCTAAGGATGTCCTAAAATGTACCCCGTAGCCCCGCCTAGTGCTAATTAACATATATTTGCATGTTGGTCAGTTAGAAAAAGAAAACTGGAAAATGAAAAGTGAATCTCATGCAGGTGGCGCTGATGTTCATTTTCATTTGCCTTTTCATTCCAACAGTGAAAGCGCATCCACAAAGAAAACTGAATCACGAACAATCACTTTGCTGTTGATTTATTCATTTTGCATTTTTATTTTTATTTTGTCAGATTTGCAGCCGATTGCTATGAAAAAGAAATAAGAAAGTAAACTTTGCATTTTGATTTTAGTTTTGACACGTATTCTGCGTTTCGTGAAGAAAAGCCAAAGCCAAAGTGAAGTTGTGTTTTCTTTTGTCTGTTAGCTTTTTCATTTTAGATTTAGCAGTGAAAAAGCAGAATAACGACTAAAATGAAATGACGAATAGGCGTTATCAATTATTTTTGTTACAAACGGCTCGTGCTCAAGTGGTAAATGAAATGGCAAATGAAGGCATTTCATTTCATTTTCAATTTTGGTAGGATATTTGCGCAGATGTTTGGAAAAATAAATGGCAAAAAGAGGTTTGCATTTACATTTTATTTTCATTTTCATTCATTTTTGGCTGGATTTGCCTCCCATCTGATAAACAGCATGCAAGTCATTATGAAACCATGTTCAGCAGTCTGAACATTCTCCACAAGGGAGAAAGTTTAGTCACTTTTGCTTGCATCACTAAAAGAGAAGAAACCCACACCAGCAGGATCTCACTAATACCTGCATGTTTGTAGTTACAGATTATATGTATATGAAGTAAAGGTTTTGTTTCATTAGCCAAGCTGAACAGTCGGGCAGACAGCTAATAGGCTAAGGTAGGTTTTACTGAAAGATTCACAGTAAAACTGCAGCATGCAAAATAAAGAACGTTATATACGTTGCGAGTTTCAGATACTTTAAATGTGTGTTTAAGAAAAGTATTATAGGCTGTATTCAAATAGCTTTAGAAGTGGGAGATCAGACCTCAGAATTGCGTCATTTTCAACTTCCAACAAAGTGGGAAAAACATGGACGTCTCCATAAAAGCGAATATTGATAGCAACAACCTAGCCAGCTGAAGTCAGTGATAACTTTAACCTTTAATGTTCATGAAGTTACCTTCTAACAACAATGAATGTAATGGTCACTATTATAGTCAACTATAATCAACTATTGTGTCTTTAAGGCAAAGCAGTTTTTTATTGCTTTTATGTGCAGCCATGAAGATTTGACATCATATGCTAAGCTTGGAGTTGTAAAAAATTATTCCAACTTTCAGAGTAGGAATTCCCAGCTGAAGGGGCACATTTTCTTAAATTTTTCCTAGTTGGAGGTAGAAATTACGAGTTAGGAGCTTCAGGCAAATGCAACATTCAGTCCTGTGTTTGAAGTGGATGTGCACCACCGCTAGCTTGGCACTAATGTTATCAGCCTCTTTTACTATGAAACGGAGCCTAATAATAATATTTATAATAAATTTACACCTTTTTGTAGACAGTTTGGGGTCATATCAATGTCATATTTAATCTAAAAACAATAATAACCCTTTTAAGCTTTATTACAATATATATTACAACTTTGTTAGTTCAGGTTTTTTGTGCTCATCACTGAAATCCTCATGGGACAGAAACATTCCAGAGTCTCCTACTCAGTGAAAACTAAGGACGCCCTAAAGGCAGTGACTGACATTATGAAGAGGATTTTGCCATAATTCCAGTCACTGACTGTGACTCGCTATAAAAGTCTGCTTAATGAATGTGTATAATTGTTTGGAGCGTCTGCTATTTACTCTCTCTGCTCTTCCTAATTGTTTATTGGCCTGCGTTTTGTCTTCTGCATAACGATGACTCCTCAGAGACAGGACGGAGAGGTGGAGGAGGAAGCTAATGGCTGAAGCGTGGCTCTGAATATCAATGGATCCCTTAAACACTCTCGCCCGCTCTCCCTCCCTCTCTCGCTCTGCTCTCTCTGTCTTCTTTTGGCGTTCTGAAAGACATGCCTTCCAGATCGAAACCTTGTCCTTCCTGTGCTAGGATAAGCTCTAAAGGGGCGGCACGCGGCCTGCATGCTTCTTAGCTGCCTCTGTGACTGCTGGACTTTTATCTGTAATAAGACAGTAGCATAATATCAGGTTCATAACATGGTAAAGGTGGGTGATATGAGATAAACGTATTATCACGATGCTTGAAGACAATTTCACGAGATGTGATATTCAGACAAAGTGTGCGATGTTTCTTTTTCTCAGGGTTGTGACAAGAATAATGGATAAAGGAAAAATGTACCAGTAGAGTTTAAATTTGCAAAAACAAACTATTGAAGAAGGAGCTGGTCAAATAAATAAATAAAAATAAGATAATAGCATAAGTGGCTCCCATCCAGTCAGTGTTGTGTTGTTATGTAGTTATAATACACCTGTTTTTGTTGTTGTTGTTGTTGTTGTTTACAGGCTCTCTATAATTGTTTTTAATCTGTCATTTTATGATACACTGTTCAACAGTTTAGAATCACTGTTTTCATTCATAGAAATCCAGTTTTGTTGCTGATAACGTGATTCTAATATGACAATAGTATTCCATAGGTTTCAAACAATTTGTAGTAAATGAATACGTTTTCAGTGATAATGATTCCATAATTAACTGAGAAAGCTGTATAGCGTCGAGAATGAACAGAATAACAAAATTCCAATAAAAAATTTTTTTAAAATTCCAAACTTTTCAACAGTAGTATACATGCGGTTTTTCGAGAAGTACTGATGATACAGAGAAGTGCTGTCATACTCTTATAACAAGGGTGTGAGTGGATGTGTGCAGGCTTGTGTGAGGCAGTTCACTAATCATACACAATAAGTTGGAATCTTCAATGTTCTTGCTTCACTCTTTTCTAGAACACGTTTTTTGTTGCATTGTAATTTGTGGATTAAAAACATTAGAACACCCTGCTATTCTAACACTTTCTTTCCCCTAGCACTTCATTTTATTACTCTAGCTTGCTAGATTGCTTCCTGACACACTGTGCTAATGTTGACTTGCCAGTAGCATTTCTTATGCCCTGCATTGTTATTGTCATTGTTATTTCTGTATCTTTCCCTGTGTATTACAATTATATGGGACATGTAGATACTGATGTTGGATGAGAAGGTCTGGCTCGCAGTCTTCACTCTAATTTAAGGTTGGACTCTTTGCAGGCCAGTCAAGTTCTTCCACACCAAACTCGCTCATCCATGTCTTTATGGACCTTAATTTGTGCACTGGTGCACATTCATGTTGGAACAGGAAGGGGCCGTCCCCAAACTGTTCCCACAAAGTTGGGAGCATGAAATTGTCCAAAATCTCTTGGTCTGCTAAAGTATTAAGAGTTTGTTTCACTGGAACTAAGGGGCCGAGCCCAACTCGTGAAAAACAACCCCACACCATAATCCCCCCTCCACCAAACATTACCCTTGGCACAATGCAGTCAGACAAGTACCATTCTCCTGGCAACTGCCAAACCCAGACTTGTCCATTGGATTGCCAGATGGAGAAGTGTGATTCGTCCCTCCAGAGAACACATCTCCACTGCTCTAGAGTCCAGTGGAGGCACTTTACACCACTGCATTCGATGCTTTGCATTGCACTTGGTGATGTAAGGCTTGGATGCAGCTGCTCTGTCATGGAAACCCATTCCAAGAAGCTCTCTATGCTGTCCTTGAGTTAATCTGAAGGCCACACTAAGTCTGGACATCTGTAGCGATTGACTCTGTAGAAAGTTGGCGACCTCTGTACACTATGCTCCTCAGCATCTGCTCTATCATTTTACGTGGCCTACTATTTCATGGCTGAGTTACTGTCATTTCCAATTGCTTCCACTTTGTTATAATACCCCTGACAGTTGGCTGTGGAATATTTAGTAGCGAGGAAATTTCTCGTCTGGACTTGTTGTGCAGGTGGCATCCTATCAGGGTACCATGCTGGAATTCACTGAGCTCCTGAGAGTGACCCAGTCTTTCACAAATGTTTGTATAAGCAGTCTGCAGGCCAATGTGCTTGGTTTTAAATACCTGTGGTCATAGATGTGATTGGAACACCTGAATTCAACAATTTGGATGGGTGACTGAATACAATTGGCAATATAGTGTATTTTTCAACATAAGGGAAGAAACAGAAACATATTTAATTATTTTTAATTATTAGTATATGTGTCCACCTCTTGTCTTTTTTACAGCGTTCATTCTTTCCAGGAGAATTGCTGTCAGTTTTTCAAGAAAAATCAACAGCGATATTTTCCCCACAATTATCCAGTTTAAAGCTCAGTCTTAGAAGTTGGTTGTGTTTTCTGCTTCTTAAGTAATCCCAAACACATTCAGTAATGTTGAGGTCTGGACTGGAGGGGTGGTTAGTCCATTGTTCAGAGAATATGCGCTTCTTTTTGTTTTGCAAATGTTCTTATTTTTGTCCATTTGCTTTTCTCAGTAAGGGCCGCTTATCAGCTTCACATCTTTTCAGACTCATAGTATTGAGTTGTCTTTTCACAGTGGAAGGATGGACAGAGACACCTGTGGAAATTTTAAATATGAAGCAAGATTTTGGTTTTTCTCTCTCTCTCAAAGAGGAAAGCTTTAATTGCTTTTTATGTGAAGGCTGCAGTTTATTTGGTCTACCAGGTCTTGGCACGGTTCTTAGGAATCCTGTCCTCTGTATTTTTTAACTTAGGCAAGTTTATTATCTCATCTAATCTTCTCAGAAATCTCGCCTGAAAATGAATAACTTGTACTTGTACTTGAAGCTTTGAAGTTTTGAAAGGAAATGAAATAAATGAAGCATGGTCTCTGATGTTGGATGTTTTTATAGATATTGACCTTAATGAATCTTTATCTTTCTTTCCTCTCCTCTTAACCTACTATCAATCTACTTCAGCTCATAGTGGAGAAAACTGCTGACTACCCCTTGGCTGAGTTCTCTCTGGTGGAAGATGTGGCACTGCACTTCACCCGTTTGATGGACAGGCTGAACGAGCAGCGTCTCTTCCAGCCGGACCTGTGCGACGTTGACCTCGTTCTGGTGCGCCAGCATAGCACCTTCCCTGCCCATAAAGGGGTGCTGGCTGCCCACAGTCCCTTCTTCCAGGCGCTCTTCACCCGGGGCAGAGAACTGCGGCGTGTGGACCTGACGCTGGAGGCATTGACCAGCCAAGGTCTGCAGCAGATCCTCAACTTCATCTACACCTCCAAGCTGCTGGTGACGGGCCGGACCGTGCGGGACGTCCTGCGAGCTGCATCTGTGCTCCAGATGAGTGAACTGGTTACATCTTGCCGTGAACTCATCAGCAGCCAGTCACTGGGCTCCACAGAGACGATGGCCAGCCAAGAGGAACGTCGCGGTCAGCTGTACCGTGAGGTCAAGCAGGAGGTGGAGGTGGGAAATATTTTCTCCCGAGAAGGGAGTGGCCCGTTTTCAGTGCGGCTGGTGGATGGAAGCAACCAGCAGGCCAAACACTTCTACAAAAAGGACGATACTGGAGGGGGAGGTGCTCCAGGAGCTGGAGGGAGGGGCTTATGCAAAGTGGAAGGAGGAGATAGCCAAGAGGAGGTGGACCCCCAAGAGAGCTCTGCCTCCTTTAACAGGGAGCAAATTATCGTGGAGGTCAACCTCAACAATCAGACCCTAAATGTCTCCAAGGGGTCAGAGGGCAAGGCTGTCACCGCGGACATATCCTCATTGCTGCCCCGTCGCCGTGACAGCCGGGTCAATGCAGGGGCTGACGATGACGCTGGACCTGAAGAGAAGGAATATGAGCGAAGAGGAGAGGAAGAGATGGCAAACAGCAGTGAGGAGGAGAGGGATGATGAGGAAGATGATGATGAAGAGGAAGAAGGAGAAGAGGAAGAGGAGAGTGATCTCAGTATTCCAGAGGTGGGACAAGCCATCTTTGAGAGACCTCGCCGAGGAACGAGAGCAAGCGCGGCTGTTTCGCTACGCCAGGGCTTGATCAGCGCCTCGCTGGCCCCAGGTAGGACTGCAACTAATGAGTATTTCTGCAACTGTAACTAATGATTTGATATAAAGTAAGCAAGTATAAAAGGAGGCGTAGTAAGCAACACTGAATTTTCCTTACCAATTTACATGTACCTTACTTGTCAGTGTATGTTTGCAGTGTTACATCGAACATATATTCCACTGGACTTAATAGCCAGGTCGACTTACCCAGTCTTCATACTTACACCATCAAACAGCCATGTATTATAACACATATCACATAGCATAGCAACAATAATATTTTTATGTTTGTTGATGTTAACAGGCTTTATGTGGGCTCACTGAACCATATGATGTGCAGGCTTGTTAGACTAAGCTGGGTATATAGCTAGACTACTCGTGTAAATTGCTTATATAGCTAAGCTCATAGGCTCCAGTTATATTCAGAGACAGACTTTGAGTTTGAATCTTTACTGAAAAAGTCAACATCCAAAGTAATACGTTACTTGAATGTTGGTTAAAAATTTTTGTGATTAATCCGGAGAGCAGCTATGATATAATCATTGATATTATTGATAACTAATTGACTGTGCCGACTAATCATTAAAGCCCTACACTCAGGCCATGAAGGCCGGCGGGGGAAGAAGGAGCAGGAGGGAGCAGGTCAAAAGGTGAAGCTGGAGGAGAAGCAGCACTTCCCCTGTAAGAAATGTCCACGTGTCTTCAACAACCGCTGGTACCTGGAGAAACACATGAACGTCACCCACAATCGCATGCAAATCTGCAACAAGTGTGGCAAGCGCTTCCTGCTGGAGAGCGAGCTGCTGCTTCACCACCAGACCAACTGTGAGAAGAGCATACAGGTAAATGAAAACCCACATCATGCACATTATCAGGGGCCTGTCACAAAAAGCAGGACTTCTTGCTTAGCGAGCTAAACTTCACTCTGACCCTGGATTTGCCGTCTCACAATGCTGGATCATTTTTTACTGGGCTTATGCTGCACGCCTAGCCTACTCCATGGCAGGGTAAGTTTGTGCACTTAGCTTCTGACCAATCAGGGACAGCCTTCTGAGGGAGAAAGACTTTTCTCTACTTCTATTTGTCGTTGCTTTTCAGCGGAGGAAATATGTAACAGTATATAAATATAAAGAATGTAAAGCAGTGGCTAGCATAACGGTGTAGAACTGTTATATCTGCTTTACTTTTCAATTTCTTGTAGTGGCTATTATCATAATCTTGAGTATTTCAGAGAACCTTGATCAGAATCAATCACAGTAGTGGTGAAAGAACCCAGACATCCGAGGAGTTTAATGCATCTTAAAACTACCTACATGGTTATGAATACTCTTCATCTACCTGATGCCTAAGACATTTTTGAGAAGCTTTTGGCCCAAAACACTTTTTTTAATCCATTCACGGCAGAGAGGTGCAGGCAGGACATTTTAAGACTAAAAATCCTCAAAGAAACTAAAAAAGACTTTTAAAGGAGTTTAAGAAGGTTTGCAGGGTGTTGAATGGCAAAATAGCTCCCAAAAAAACATATAAAGCGTACATACAAAATATACATATACATATAAAAACTCAGAAGACAGTAAATAGTATGGGTAGTAAATAAAGCTATATAGCTATATTTTGTTGACATTTTGACTTTTAACTTCTTAAACTTCAGGCTCATTCTTCATTTATTACTTTTAAAATTTATTATTCAGTGAAACATTTCACGGACTTTGCACACGTTATAGGAACCAGGCATCACCATGTCTACAACTCAAATATAGCCATCTTATTTACTATCCAAAACTACCAATAAACCTACATGTGTCTTGTGACATTTTATATGTAATGCTGTTGATGGTAAAATAGTAGTAAATCTGAAAAATAGTTGGGACTCTTACAACGCCCTGCCTGTACCTCTTCACCATGAATAGATTTTTAAAAATGTCTCATGCATCAAGCAGTGTATTTATAACCATTTCACTTAATAACATTCTGTGAAGTTGCTTTTAAAGGCATTAAACTCTTCAGACAATTCCTGCCACCAGCACCATTCTTACTCAGTAAGTCTGAACCTAACAGGGCATTTAACATCAAACCATCTAAATGACTTTATTTACATTTTACCCATTTCATTATGCAGAAATTTTGAAAGATGGGTGGAGTTCCTCTTTAAGACTTACTATTTAATAACTACCACAAATTATTCAGTATTTGCTAGTAAACTAATATGTAAATGATGTACTTCTGAGAGTGAGGAAGCCAATGACAAAGCTTATATAAGGGACCATTTCTGGTTTATTATTTGTTTTCTGCTCAGTACACACCACCATCTCTCACTCTGTATGGAGGAATGACATGCAGGCCTGTATGTGTGAGTGTGTGTGAGTGTGTTCTGTATGCATGTGCAGTGCTGGGCTGCAGGGAACAGCTGGATCCTGCCATTAAACAGGACTGCCGAGTCATTTCCCCCACTGAAATGCTTAGGCTGCAAACAGCGGCCCCTACATTAGCACATCCCAGAGCGTCTTTGGTGCTATTTAGGAAATTGTATCCTTTGAATGTTCATCTTTTTTTATTTGGCATACACAGTGGTGAATTCATTTACAATGTATTTCTTATTGGCTGATTACTTTCCACTGCAGTCAAGATGCCCTTTGTAATGCTGTTTTAAACCCCATTATTTCCACAGTTTGAATAGAATAGAATAGAATAGAATGCCTTTATTGTCACTATACACAGTACAATGAGATTAAGAAGATTCATGAGATTCAATGAGATTAAGATGGTTCATGCTGGAAACATATCTAAACTAAGAACTCTAATTGTCTGACCCTTTCAGTGTGTAACGTGCGGCAAGGCGTTTAAGAAGCTGTGGTCCTTGCACGAACATAACAAGATCGTCCACGGCTATGCTGAGAAGAAGTTCTCCTGTGAGATCTGTGAAAAGAAGTTCTACACTATGGCGCATGTCAGGAAACACATGGTTGGTGAGTACTGAGCTTGTACTGGGAAAACGTGGGCTCTCTGTAAACCTATTCAAGGAATACTCGAGTATTTTTTAACCTAATCTCTATCATCTGCATCGGCGTCTTACCGTCAGTTGCCACAGGATATAGTTTCAACACGTTTCTCTAAAAAACCTGTAAACCCTTTAAATAAAAAAAAATACGTATAATAAAAGCCAGTAGGCAGTTAGTGAATTCCATGAATAAATAAGTTTTGAAACGCATGTTTCTATAACTACAGCTGTTATAATATAGCAGTGCATGTGTCAGGACAAGAGCAGACATGAGAAAAATTCTTACTAAAGCTTTTCTTATGAGGTTTTCAGCTTTCTAACATGAGTATCAAAGTAAAAATTCACTTCAGCCCTATTTTCACTTTTCCAAAGGTTTTCTGAATTGCAAAGCAGGAGCCTGTATAAACTCTGCCCACACCACCACGCTGGTAACAAACTGCCTCAAATTATTCCCTCTGGAAGACTGATTCCATCTCTGATTATACAGGTTTACAACTTCATTTACAAATATACTAAGCTGAGCAGAAGTCAGAGACCACCTTTCCAGTCTTACTCATTCAGCCAATAAGTACAAGTTGTTTATTTTTCAGCAGTTATTTTAAAAAATGATCCATGAAAATGTTCCTTCAATGTTGGCTAATATAAAAAACTCCATATAAAAGACTCCTAGTGTAACGTTGGAAGAGACAAAGAGGCAGAATGCAAGTGCAAGTCCACGACACAAAGATATCCACAAACGATAGATAAACAAAACAGGGCCTGAGAGAACAAAACAACAAGTAAACACAAAGCACACAACCAGGGGTATAAATACACATGGAATAAACCAGAAACACCTGGGACAAATGAGAAGGCGAGGCTACAGACTACAAACAGGTGAGACAAATGAGAAGGAGGCAGGACCGGGTAGGAGACAAAGACCAGAACAACAACTAAAGCACACGGCCTACGTAAACAAAAGGACATGGAATGGTACACATAAGGGAAGATAAGGAAGACAGAGACATAAACAAGAAAAGACAAAGCAATGCAAGACAGAGTGTTACACCTGGCACCTATACAAGGCCATCAAAACTGTCACAATCAGTATAAACAGACCATAAAGTTTTTAGAGAAAATTAAGCTCCATTCTTGCTTCAGTGCTGAAAAAATCCACAAGTGATAGTCATTCCATCCACGATGAGAAGAGAACTCAAGACTATGTGTCTGATGTGTAGCTGACAATAAGTCAAAAATAAATAAAAAGTCATAAATAAAAAAGCATAATGTTTGCACTAAAGCACTGGGTAGCTGCGATTGTGCAGTAAAGTTTTGTGTACTGAAGCCTAAATTTGTAATTAAGATGATTTGGATGGTAAGACGCAGAAAATACAGACAACTTTTCAGGCTGAACTTTTAAAGTGTGGAAAGGTATCCCTTCAGATTTAATTGAAAAAACTGAAAGCAAGTCTGCTGAAAAGAACAGAAGTTATAATAAAGGCAAAGAGTGGACACTCCAAATACAGAAATTTTTGATATTATATTTAGTCTTCTGTTCAATATGTTTTCAGTTTTTTCCTGATGCTGAAAAATGACTGGAAATTAGCTCAAATGGACATGAAGTGAAAGGGCGGTCTCTGACACTTGCACAGCGCTGTACTTGTTTGGAGTAATCACTTACTGGTTAAATTCAGCAACTGCCTAATGTCGAGTTGGTGAGGTTTCTGCTCTTTTATAATGCAAGGAAATCAGTCAGAATTTTTATCCATGGTGATCAACAGTACAATACGAATGCAACAGATAGAGATTAGGTTTAAAACCATTGCAGTTTTCCATTTAAAGCAAAGGAAAACTCCTGGCATCACGTTACCTGTAGGCAGGTAGGTGGCAGTAAAGAGCGTCATCATTCACACAGACAATAGCAAGTGTCAGGGAACCCAACCTAGCCTAACGTAACATAGTACACCCCAGACCTGAGCCTTTTACAGTAAGTTCCTTTCATCTGCTGAAGCCTGATCTGAGTCCAGTCTGAGAGCGAAGTGTCCAGCCGGGAGAACAGAACTGCGGTGACCTTGTCTCAGCAGTGTGCAGCAGACACAGCAGAAAAACAGAGCCTGTGTTGTTTAATCTCCCCTGACAGACGGGAGGAAATCTTTTATCTAGAAGTACTTCCTTCCTTCATAAGCCTCAACTATTGTCCAGCGAGGGACACAAGGCGCTTTTGTTCTCCTCACAATGTTCAATCTATCATAATGCAGTGTATAAGAAAGAAATAATGCATAAAAAACATAAAATATTACTTATTTATGACTTAGTTTGACTGGATATGTCTATATAACCTTTTCTAGGTATTTTTAAAAAGCATCTTTGAGGCATTTTCCATGGTCAGTAAACTATCATGAATATACAATAGACATGCTTGAGTGACCAGAGCTGTGTCCTTGCCCTCAGCTCACACTAAGGACATGCCATTCACCTGTGAGACGTGTGGGAAGTCCTTTAAGCGCAGTATGTCTCTGAAGGTACACTCCCTGCAGCACTCCGGAGAAAAACCGTTCAGGTGTGAGGTGAGTTTTATATGCACATACTGCTCAGCACTGTTTTCTATGTAATTACTGAATCATACCACGTAGAATGTGATAGAAGTCATGGAGGTTAAATGTCTTCGTGTGGTGCGTTATGTGCTGTTATGTTTATTTTTATTGCTACGTCACATTTTGCACCAGATAAACAGCAAGTGAAATTCTTATTTGGGAGCTCCCAGCAACCTCAGTAAATAAAATATAGCAAAAAGTAAGATAACTGTAGTACCACATCAAATAAAACTAAGGTTCTGACATGTTGAGAGATTCGCAGTATAACTAATTATGTACAGTACTGTGTGAAAGACCACACCTCATTTATTTAATTTCCACTCAAGCAGCCATTAAGTACAAATTATTATTTTTTTGGGAGATGTTAGTGAGAAGATTATGTATAAGATAATCCTCCTGCATAAGGGAAAGCCATATAAAATAAGTCTGTGAATATAGTAAGATAGGTTTAGTTAAAAACTACTCAAAGCAAATAAAAAATGCCCAATATTGAGGTAATGATCGTAAAATATGCTTCCAGAAATCTAAAAATGAGAAATATAACAGCAGGAGTTTCCAAAGCTGGAGTTTAAAAAAATACAGAGGAAAAAAAACAATGTAAGTTTAAAGATAGGCCAGTTATAACGTAAGTGTTACTTAGTACAGGTTTATGTGTTAGTAAATCAAATTTAGGGTCTCACTTTACTTGGTTAGTCCACGATAGTCCCCTATAGATTATCTACAGATGTTCAAATTGTGACCAAACTATCTGATGAAACTCAGTTGATTCCAAGCAGTGGCAGGGTTAGTATTAGGCCTAGGACCAGGGTGAGTGATTAGTTGAAGTTAAGGTTAGTGTTAAGATAAGAGCCGGGTTTAGAGTTAAAGAAAATTATGGTCAGTTCAGTAGATCTTTAGTTGAATGTATCCTGAAAGTAAATGAAATATCTACAAAGTATCTAAAGTGGACTATCCAAATAAAGTGTTTTTTTTTTTATGTTGCGCTTAGTATTTAATAAATATTTACACCTCCCACTCTGTAAATCAAATTGATGGAACAGGAACCACACAGGAAGCACAAAGCAGGTTCATGATTTTTTTGGTTAACTAAGCTAAAATCACTAAAAGCTATGCGCTGTGGTTTTACTCACCGCTTCAACAGCTGGTTTTATCTCCGATCATGACAGTTCCAGTTCAGTGAGACTCAGCAGCTGCCCAAACACATGCGTCAGTTGCGTCGGTTAACCAGAAATTGGTATGTAAGCATAAGGGCAAACCCAGTGTCCCAGTACAGATCTGAAAAACCCACAGATGATTCTGTCCAACGCTATGAGTCTGAAAGGGTGTGTAGCTGTTAAGAAGCCCTCACTGAAAAAAGGAGACAGACAACAAAGAACATTTGTACCAGAACACCAAAACTGGACATCATGTGCAGTCAGCTTTTATGCACTGGTGAGTCTAAATTTGGGATTACTTGGATGGTGAGAAGCACAAAATGCAATCAACTGCTAAGACTGAACTTTGGAGGTGCAGAAAAATATCCCTTCCGATTTCTTAGAAAACTTGAAAGTAAGTTTCCTGAAATGAATGGAGTCTGTAATAAAGGTAAAGTGTGGACACTAAATACAAAAAATATATATATTTAGTTTCTCAGGCTGATTTTCTGTTTTGAAGTTCTGTTAAGACTTTTTGCTGCTGAAAAATAAACACATGCTTGTTGTTTTGACTGGAAATAAAACAAATGAAGGGTGGTCACAGCGCTGTAAATAAAATGATTATCTTGACTTGTTCACCCCTGCTACTAGCATTAAAGACTGGCCCACGGTTTTCTGGATGCTTGAGAAACATGAACATCGCTCTCTAGTCATTAGAACGCTTTGGAATCTTGGAACGTGTTGTGTTTGGAGTTTACAGGACGTCTAATTTATGAGTTTGCTTTTGCTCTTTGCAGAATTGCAGTGAACGCTTCCAGTATAAGTACCAGCTTCGCTCCCACATGAGCATCCACATCGGCCACAAGCAGTTCATGTGCCAGTGGTGCGGCAAGGACTTCAACATGAAGCAGTACTTCGACGAGCACATGAAGACACACACTGGTAAGAGCTTCACTGAGGTGCCTGCTGTTGCTAACAGTGGTCTACTTGCATATGTGTTCTGCCTGATAGATGACGCTTTATGTATAACCTTGCAGTTCAGCCAGTTGTTGTTATGCTGAGGAATTTTGCATGGCCTTCTTCAAGGTTAATGAAAGGAAAGCAGGAAAATGGGCTCATACAGCACTTCTGGCTCTACGACAGTGAGGAGATCACAGATATCTTAATCCCTCAGACTGCTGGCTTTTTGTTCATTTCTGCTGTAAAGATAATATGCTATAAATATATAAGCTAGGTATGAGTTGGCCCGTATTCATCAAGCACGTAAAAGTAACAAAAATTATCTGAGATCAAGGCACATCAATCCATGTAGTCATATTCAGTGCTAAAAAGGCATAAAAACTCAGCCCAAATCAGCATTTTTACTCTGAGAGTTTTAATAAATGTGGGCCATTGATCATGAATATGTAATAAATTATATTTTGAAAGAACACTCCTCAGGGAATTTTTGTTCACAAACACACCGGAGGTCCCTGTCTGTCAGTTTCGTCTTGCGGTGACAATTGTGACAAGAATTTTTGCCACTGCTGGCTTTGTCCGGGGAGCTTATATATGATATGTAATATGCAAATTAGCTTCCCTCCACAGCTTCACATTATCACACTGAAGAATCATGAACTCTGTATTCCACTAGGGGGCGGTGTAGAGTCTGTGTTTTACATTTTGGTCAAAGCTTCTTAGACAACGTTCACGCTCAAGACCTCATTGCTCAGTTCTGATTTTTTTCCACAGATCCTATTTTTCTAACTTGATGGGTCATGCTGGTCTGGGTTAAGTGACTCAGATCTGTCGTAAATGTGAGCGAAACTGCGAGGTCCTGAAACGACCCGCATGTGCACATCATAATCAATAACGTCACACAAATGATCCACATATATAAACAACATTAAACTAACCAGCAGAATAAGCCATTGCTGTGAAGATAATTAGCTCTGACCAGCTCTCAGCCGCTCATTATTAGAGCGATATAGAGGCAAAAAGGGCCAGATGTGCTGCTTTCCCACTGTTTCCTGTCACTTCATGGAACTCCAGGTTAAGCACTTTGGCCGTGTTAACGTTAAAATGATGGTGCACACACAATTTTAAAAAACTGTGAATTCCAGCTTTATCGTTCTTATTAATGTTGTATTGCCACAAATCCCATGCACACCCAGTCCAGGACCACATAAGAAAATAGGTTGGGTTGGATTTGAAATGATGTCACATTGAGGCAAAAAAAACGGAATCACTTTAGCCTGGAAATGTTTATGTAGCCTTCTCTGTTTTGTCCACATAAAGACTACTGCAGCTGACTCAAAGCTACTGCACAGGCACACTCGTGCTGATAAACAAGCACATTTTCTACTTTATTCTTATACATTTTCCTATACATTTTGCCCATATTTTTCTGGTTTCAAGTGTATTTACTAAAATAATATTATCTGCCAATATAGTGAGATAATTTTGCTTAATATAATCCTATAAAAGTAAAAAATGTCTGAAAATAAGGCAAAGCTCAACATAAGAAATCTAATATTTCTCATGTTGAGCTAACAACAATCTCAGCATAAGAAATATTAGATTGACTACATTAAAGATAGTTTCACTTGCCAAGAAACCATTTTTGCGGAGTGGAGACACAAGACTAAACTTTTTTGTTTTTTCAAGATTCACACGTAATCTTTATTCTGAATCATTATAGCCATCGGCTATTGTTTAACAGCTACCACGGGTCCATTTCAATGCATTTATCAGCAGGGAAGACAAGGCAGAGATGAGTGTTCTTTCTAGATAAATGAACTCACTGTCTGTGAGAGTGCTTGCATTGTCCTCCTCCACTAGTATTGACTCCCTTCTCTCACCCATACAGAGCTTTTGTGAAATTAATCATCGATGACAAAACAAAAGCTGCATGCAGCTACGCCTGTCGCCCTTTACACCATAAACATCATAAAATCCATGCTGGTTTTCTCCCTTTAGATGTTGTCAGTGGGGAACCTTTAGGGCCTTTTAGGCCTCTAGGAAAGGCCTGTTGATTTCTGGGAATGAAATTATGTATTTGTCTGTTATTTTTGGTTCATTTTTACTTAAAAGACTTAAAAAGATCATCCTTGTTGTAATTAAACTCTGCAAATCTTGTAGTAATACTCAAAATTCATTGTGATTTCATTGTTATTTCATAGATACTATGAAGATAGACACTGTTTGAGCTCCCAATAGCAGAGCCAAAGACTACCCCTCATTAATTTAATTTCCAGTAATTTCCAAGTGCAATTACATAAAAACAATTTTTCACAGTCAGGAAAAAAGGAGAAAACACCTATTTAACAGGAAAGTGCACAGAAGCATCAAAAACTAATTGTAAGATTTTTTAACATTTTAACATTCTTTGCCTTCATCACAGCTTCAGTTCTTTCAGGAGACTTTGATTTCATTTTTTAAAGGAATCTGCAGTGATTGGCCTTATTTTTTCACAATCCAAGTAATCCCAAACACTTTATCCATGTTATTGCGGTCTGGATTCTGGTGGGGTCATTCCATTGCTCTATTAACACCAGCAGCTTCTCTGTTTTATTTGCAAGTTTTGCTTATTTTTGTCTATGTCCTTTTCCCAAAGGAAAGGCTTCTGAACAGCTACAAACCCTTTCAGACTCAGAGTTGTTGAGTTGTCGTCTCTCATTGGAAGGATGGAGTGTATCTTAATTTTCTCCTTTCTCTGAAAGATTAACGCTTTAAGTGATATTTATCTGATGGGGACCATTTTGTTTCTCTACCAGCTCTTATATGGTTGTTGGGAGTCCTATTTTCTCCTGAAACTATTATCTCCTAAAACATCTTTCCTGTCTGTTGCAGGAGAGAAGCCGTATATCTGTGAGATCTGTGGGAAGAGCTTCACCAGCAGGCCCAACATGAAGCGCCACCGGCGCACCCACACTGGCGAGAAGCCGTACCCCTGTGACGTGTGCGGTCAGCGCTTCCGCTTCTCCAACATGCTCAAGGCTCACAAGGAGAAGTGCTTCCGGGTCAGCAACCCTTTAGAGACCGACGGCAATCCTCTGGGCCTGGATCCCGCGTCTCCTGGCCCGCTGGCCGGCCGGTCCGTGACCCCTCCTGCTGAAGCATCCAGCCCCCTGTCCCTGCCCCTTCTCCACTCCATTGGGGGGCTCCCCCCTCCCCCTCCTCTCTTCTCTACTGGAAGGGTCAGCTCAAACAACAACTAACAGCGTTCAGTAGAACTGTAGCCATTCCTTTAGCTTCTTTTTCATTACTTTGAATCCAAAGCAGTAGGTCGTTTGACTTTGTATGAGCTGTGCAAATCACATGAAAGATGAAACTCCTCGAGAGGCACTTCTGACCTGCTGAATGAAGTCTAAGACATGTAGCAGGCGTTTGTAACAGTGTGTGACACTGTATGATCCTTTGATGCTGTGCAAGCGATGACTTGGCATTCTCATAGAGATATTTTATATATTGTCAAGGTCTACTCATTATTCAAAGAATTATGTTCTCATTTTTGTTATTATATGCTTGTTTTTTGAGGTAAGGGACTACCATTGCTGGTTAGGTTCTCATGCTCAGCCTAAGGCTGTTTTTACATGGTGAAACTTTATGCAACTTGTTGCAGTTTGCCAGTTGTGTGAGACATAATTTCGGAGCTTCTTGACAGTTACAAGAAGCTATTTAAAAACAAGTGATTGCAACTCATTTGATTATTGCACTAGTTAGCAAGAAACGTAGCTAGTAGTTTCAGATATCATATCATTCTGGCTCCATAAAATCATCTGTGATGTGTTATTTAGCTTTTGTATCATTTTATGTCGAGAGAGGAGAAAATGAATAGCTGGCAACATAGATCATGACATAGAAGGCTAACAAAGCATCAAATTAACCTGAGGCCTGTCACAGTCATAATGTTTTAATGATTAACTGTCATACAGATCATTGTGATTAACAATTTTATCTTTTTTTAGTTAATTACATGCCATTATATTAGTGTACAAACAGCAATTTAGTCAACACTGAACTTTAGAATACATAATACATAATACATAAATGTCTTTTTACCAAAGTTTACCAGGTTCAAGTAATCAAAATAAATAATGTACTATTCTCCTGTTGCTTTACAGGCCAGGTAGATTCCAGGCAAGGCACACTAATACATACGTAGCTCATCGAAATGATTTGGATCATTTCGTACATATATAGGGATGCACCGATAGAGGAATAGTGGGCTGATTCCAATGCCCGATATTTTTTATGTCTGCCCATACTGATGTCGAAACATTTGCTATCACTGTGCATCACTAGATGCGTAGCTAAAAACTGTGCTAGCAGCTAAGTGAATTTTCTCTTTTGCCATTTTTACAGATAACAGTAAGTCATACAGTGTCAGAAACCACATATAGCAAGTCTATCAGATATTATCTGCCATTTTTTGTGATTATTTAAGCATACAGTTTGTACAATTCTGATAGATCGAATCTAAGCATTAGCTGTTAGCAACATTAGCCTCGTGGCTTTAGGACATAACAAAATAAGTGAAAATATATGACTGAAATCTAACAATGTTGGAAAGTAATTGCAGACAGCTTGAATAGTTATGGTTATGCTATAGTGTAATTGTGACTGGCCTAAATTAACCTTTGCTTGCTAACTAACTTGTAAAACTAACTGGTTACCAGCAAATAAGCAGCGTTATTCCACAAGAAATTAACTTTTTTTCCATGCTCTGATTTATTTTCTGGTGCATGATGTGTTGACATCATTTGAAATGTTATCATGTGATGTTATGAGTGTTTTAGCAGTTTCAAGAAACTTGGTTCACAAAGTTGCAGCTGTTGCGGCTGAGTTTCAGACAAGTTTCGAGGGAGTTGCTGGAGGCTTTACATTATACAACACACGTGATTTTTTTTTTTACTTCAGTTGCCTGAAAGTTTCACCAGGTAAAGCCAGCCTAAGTACATTACAAAGAGGTTACCAGAGGGTCATGGTTGTGGGCTACGGTACGGTTGCGTATTTATCTTGGTTGTACAAATAATGTTCTCTGCATTAAGAATGTCTTTACAGACAGAGTGGCTTGTGCTTTCTGCCAGATGCTGGAAGCAGGCAAACCTCAGAGGATCCACAAATGTGTTCTCCACTACAGCCAGCAGAGGGCGCCATGTGATCAAAGAGTGCTGCAAAAACTTGATTTGTGAGTTGAAAACGTTGCAGATATGTGTAGTAGCGATAACCAAATCTGTGTCCCTGAACTCTTTATGTATTACATCACAGTAACCAAACCCTGTGTGCTCATACGCCGCCTTTAGATACGCATTTATAATCACTCCTGCACCTTATTTTTGACCACAGATATATATATATGTTGTATTCTTTAATGTCTTCTTGGTAGAGTTTGATATGATGGTTTGTGTCAGGCCTGGCTTTGGCATTTTTTTTGCCCTGTTTAAAGTTTTAAAGGTGTGTTGTAAGTTTTAAGACCTGTGCTGTGCATGGGGAAGAGCGTGTATGTAAAGTAATTAAAGCACTTATGGGGACTTTAAGGTGTAGAAATCTAGCAAACATACTAATGTGTCATTTATGTTTTCTTTTTTAAGTAGAAGAGCACTTTATAAATATTGGTCTGTGTATCAGCCATCAATGTGACTGAAAATCAGATCCCTCGGAATTTGCTTCATTTACTGTTTTTTAGTTCTGAGAAAGATATACAATTTTTAGCAGAGCAATATAGCAATATATTCCACTATGGACATATTATAATTTGTACTTAGACAATGTTAAACTGTGCATTAGGTTTTGTCTTATAATGTACCTTTAATTTATGGTACAACACATGTTGAAGTCGCTTCTTGTGCTGTTTCTGTAGTCATTCCTTTAGCCTTATATAGACGTCCAATGTCAAAAATTATTTATTTGGGATTACTGATTTGGGTCTTTCACTGATTCATGGAAATGAGATTAATCAGATGACTGATAACTGCAGATGCTTTAATAACTAATACAGATAGTTTGAATTGATTCAGAGCTAATTAATGCTTACATACAATATGCCTCCTTCTTTTACAGTCTTCTTTACGTTTTTAGTCTCCATGGCCTGCTGTGCACTTTTGACTTATGTACTAAGATTTATATATGCTTTAAAGGTTCACTAAGTTTCCATTTATTTTAATGGCGAATTGCAATAGCAGCACCTACTTTAACTTACATTAGTAATAAAACAAAGAATTCTAGTCAGTTTTTTCTCACACAGTGAGAATGTTTTGCACATGCTACATGGGTGGACAAAATAATGGAAACACCACATGGAATACTCAGACTCATTGGCCATTTTGTCAGACACACTATATAGGTAGCCCATCTGTTTTTTGCACATTTATTGACTTTAGAGTTCAACTCAGTGATTGGTCAGGCAAAATGTATCTCCAGCGTGTTTATTTGATATTCTATTAATATTCTATTAATTTGGTACTAAATTCATTATTTTGTTACATTTCCCTGCGTTTAAAACAATCTGGCCAGTTCAGTCTTCTTGTGGGCCACGGAAACTTTTGTGTGTCAGTTGTGTGGGTTGCAACAGGTTAGGAAGCCTTATGATAGAGAATAACTGACACAAACTGTTTCTTTTGCTGTACAATCAATAATTGTACCCATAAATGTAATTTTACATAATGTGTAAAACACCCAAAACTCAAAGAAGATTCACCACCCAAATAATATCTGGGCCCAGTTGCATTAGGGGAAATTAATGATTGTTAATTGTTTCTCTTAAGGAAACCCTTGAGTTTCACCTAAGAGTCACACTTAACCTTGGGAAATACTTAAGGGTAATCTTAAAAATTCAGTTTACTGTGTTTAATACACCCGGGCACTGGTCCTGTAGTGGTCCCTTACCATTAAGGAGCAGAGTTGTTAACCTACAAAGTGCACATAGATCGTGTTTATTAAAAATGGTACCTGTGATCTCTCCGTTATTTTGTACACCTTCTACATCTGGCAGTTAAATACTAAGAATGCTCTCTACCTCTTATCTTAATGGGACGACTTTATGGGTCAGTAAAGCCAAATCATCAGCCTATAAACAAGCTGTCTTCATATCAGTGATGTACAGAACAGTGCAAAAGTCAGAGACCACCCTTCATTAATTTGATTTCCAGTCATTAATTCTTCAGGAGGTTTGTCTGAGAGAGAAGTATAATCCATTTGCAAAAGGAAGGGCAAATGTATAACTTTCCAAATCAAGTATGTATCCAAATATGTATTGAAACAGTGCATGACCACCAAAATCATCACCATCAGATAAACCATACTTAAAGCCAGAGATGAGACCTCTCAGACTGAGCTTTGGAGGTCTGCAACAATACATTTATTTATATATATGTATATCATATGTTTTCTACTTTTTCTCCGATCCTGAAAAATGAATACCTTGTACTTAATGGCTGGTTTGTCTTGATCATTAACTCAACAAAGGGTGGTTTCTTCTGACTTTTTCATAGTACTGCATAACAACTAAACCAGTGGGCCCAAAACTCTCCATTTGGCTCTCAACCATCAAAATATGATCCCATTTTCTCACTAAAACCTCTAGTTTGTCATTTTTACAGTACCAGGGCAGGATCTAGTTCTCCAGAACTTACTTAACTCATCAAACTCTACATCTACCTCCTCATAGATATCAGTTATGTGGAAAGAGGCTTCTTGAAGTTTCATAAGGGTCAGATAAGACAAGTGTAGTGAATATCACACCTATCACTTAGTGGACCTTTAAAGAGTCTCTATGGAGAAGCCATGAAAGGTCTGATTAGAGATAAGAGATAAACAGAGTGTTTATAGAGATTCTAGAAGATTTCCTTACTGAGCTTTAGAGAGGATATATAACACATAAAGAGAAAACTTTAACCTTGAACACAGTATATATAGTCATAATAACAGGTATTACAAACTATATAGCCCACATTAAGATATACAGTACAGTATCTATAGTCTGTAAATATATTGTGTACTCCATGTCATTTACCGAATCGGCTGTTGTTTTTTTTGTTTTGTTTTTGTTTACATTGTACTAAGAGTCAGATGAATGTGGTGACGCGTAGTGGAGGGGTCAGTCAGCACTATTGAAAGACTTTGGAAGTTGTGGATAAGCTTTTGTTTATGTGATAAGCTCTAAAATGTTTTTTTTTTCTTTAAAAGAAAAAGAAAAAAATACCTTAAGCACCTTAAATTTTACAGTCACTCACGTTGCCCACGTATATGCACAAATGGTGACATTTGTGAGATGATACAGTTGTTTTGCAAAACTTTGGGCACCCAGGGGTAATCAAACTTTGCATATGACTATGGTTTATTAGTTGATAGAAGATTTTACAGATTTTTTAATCTGTCAAAGCCACAATTGTGGATTTAAGGGCAATGAAGTGGCAGCATCAACAATCAGTGACATACGGTTTAAATAGTGAGGGGCAAATCTGCACAATATGGACAAAATGCTAGTATTATTTAAAATGCATTGGTAAATCAGTAATGTGGTTGGTCTGGATGCTCAAAGCACACAGCAAAATTTATGTTAAGTTGTATATTGCACCCTTCAGTATCAGATAAAAGCCAATACCACATTAATAGTTAAGAAGAGTTAAGCCCTATTGAGTATTTTTTTCTGTTTCTTCAGCAATCAATGGAAATAGAATTGAAGCGAATGCAAACAGACTTATGGATCCAGATTGTGGCTTTATACAGAGGGTTGCATGGGGTCAGTATGCTTTACTGCCAGTAATTTAAAGCTCTGCTTTTGCTTGCCAAGAGTGACAATGTGTATGTGAATGTAATCACAGTGTATATATTGGCATTGATTAGATTAATTTAGTTTAAACTATATATCAGTGCTTTCATAACATTATCTGTGAAAGGCTTCTGTGGGTCCAAGCTTTTGTGCCTGCTAGTGGCTCAACCAATCAGCAGCCAAATCAATTTTTTTTAGTGATTGGTTGGGACAAAAGCTTGGGAGGACACAGACACTGTGTGGATCAGTCTGTTGGTGGTGCCGTAAGTAGGGCTGGGTGATATGGCAGGATTGTAATATTGCAGTACTTCACAATATACAGTTTATCATGACTGTATATTATTACATTAGAATTTTAAAAAAAGAGTGATATATAATTCTAAGAACACCCTTTGATTTATTCAAATTACAGTCCAAACAGTCAAAAAGTACAAAAAAAGGCCTCAACATCTAAATTTAATCTCAGTTTGTTCAATATTTAGTGTGTCCACACTTTGCCTTTATTACATCTTCCATTCTCCCATTTTTGGGAGGCTCATTTTGTTTTCCAAAGAGGTCTGTAGGGATATTTTTCCACTCCTCCAAAGGTCAGTCTTAGAAGTTGGTTGCATTTTCTGCTGTACATGATCCATTTAATCTTAATTAGGATTACAAAAACCCCTACTCCTTATCGCAGACTACTCTATGTCCAGTTTTCAGTGTACAATTTGCAGTTGCGCTGTAATGTCATAAAAAAAAACATGTTGTCATATCGCCCGCCTCTATCTATGAGCATTGCTGTTCAGATGCCTCCTTTTTAAACCCAATGTTTTTAATGCAAATAGCCCTAGAGTAATGAATATAGACTACTTAGTTGCCGATTACTGTTACCCAGCAATGGAGATGCCACATACTCCAGTCTTACATGTTGTGCTGTTTCGTTACTATAACCTTAGCAAATCTTTAATACATGAGAGGTTGTGGAGCTTCTGTTGTGCAGACTGAAGTGGTGCTGTAACTAACATGCCTTAAGTGTTACCAGGAATGGAGCCGCCATGGTAGTGAATGTGCTAAAGTGTTAATGCAAATCACAGTGGCTTGATAATCGGAAAGTGATGCTACTGATGTGTGCACTTTGGTAAGGACTTGGAGGAGGACAAAAAGTGAAAAATGTTAGATTTGACATGTTTTTTTTTAAATATGAATAAATGTAATTGGGGAGAATATTTCTTGCAATAATGTCTTGTGCCAGATGAATTTGTAAGCCTTTTAAATGTTAGACCGAGGCTGAACATCTTAACTTCTGCCACGTCCTTTTGTCCTAGTACATTTTTATTGTGTCACTTTTCTTATTGCACCTTATTCTCCAGCACCCATAGGTTAAAAGGTATTGGTATTATATTGTGATATGTGTTTTAAAAGAATGAAAGGAACAAACTGAAATGGAAAGAAATGTAGCATGTGGGTTTATTACTATTCTTTGAAAAGTAACACTGGCATTTTTCCACTGCACAGAAAACTGGAACTGTACTCACCATTGGTCACAGGTCCAAAACTGAAGGTTCTAATTTTAGTTTTTTTGGGACCTGATAAAGATTGGCACCAACAGGACCTGAAGGTACTTGAAGGTTTCTCCTCTGTCTGGGGTAACAGCTAAAGCTAACACATATTTAGTGAATTCTTTACTCTTCCAGGTAAAGAAAAGAATTGGCTTGCCGTGTGGATTGACATTTTTTAGAATTATTACTTTCAGAGCTTGCTAAGCTAAATCAGGACACTAGCACTATTACCATTTGTGCTACCCTTTGCAGGATGTATGTTTTTCTCCTCAAATGTTTACAATTGACGGAAAAATTGAAGTTTTATGCATGATTCTATGTAATTGTAGACGTTTTTGAGTGGAGAACAGTGCAGTATAATGTCAGGTAGGCTAGTAACTTAAGCTAGTTATGCTAGCTAGCAAGCAAAGGAGCTACTGGGCAAATGCTTTACAGTGTCATGAAATGACCAGAAAGACAACTAAATTCTTAATTGTGATTATTATGATGGTTTTAGCTGTCTCAAACATATGGAAAGACCTAGAACTGTAAGTTTGGTTCCCATTTGGGTCAGTTGTTTTTGTATGTGCAGTGGAACAAGGGCCACATTGCTAACAGCATATGAAAATGTGAATATCTTGCAGTATATTGCTGATATATTCCAAATTCTGCACTAAATACATGATAATGTATTTTAAATGTATTACATTTTTGTTTGAGGAAACCATGTAGAGGGTATTGATTGTGTTACAATTGCACAGGCCCAAAACTAAATTTTTTTTTTTTTTTTGTTAAAAGTGCACCTTCCTATAATGGTCTTAAATTTAAAAGGTGACTTAGCAAAGCTTTTCATTTTTGTACGCACTTTATGTGATGCTGTGTTTCAGTTTTGAAACAAGGTCTAGCATATTCATAAAAGAATTAAATTATTAAGGAAATGGAGAATTTAGATCAGTCCATTTTAATATTTGTATTTTTTTCCTTTTCGCTTGAAAAATCAAGTGGCCAAATCATAGTGTGTTACAGATTATTTTACCTTCTATCTTGTGGGTGAATTTCACTTTAATTATCTAATGATAAATGCTAAATGGCTGGGAAATACACTGTTTTGATTGTGTATTTGTAAGCAAGTGTGTTCATGGGATTGTGAAGTGGTCTGTGTTCTCCCTCTGTTTTGCTACTTGTTTGCTGCTAGTTGTATAGAATTAGCATTTTGTGGCCTTTTTGAGTTCTTATTGTTTTTTCTCAAGCTATAACTTCAGCGACAAACATTTACATAACCACAGACAAGGCGACAAGGAGGCTACTTTAAAAAGTTATATGTCTAACAAAAGTAAAATAGTTTATCTTGTTTGTTTATTTTGTTCTTCTGGTGAATTACAGAGTGAAAGAGAAGTTATAAAGGATTTGCACATAAAAGATAAAAGGTAATCCATCTTATCTTTAGTGTCCTAGTGAAGGAGAACTGACCATGCAGTTACCGTGGAACGTGTTACAGCCAAATCAAAGATGGAATCACTTTTGTTTTTTTTGTTTTTTTTAAACATTTAATATCTAATAACTTGTTCTTCCTTCATATGTATTGAAGCATTCTGGAGTGTGACTGTTCCTGCATTATTTCCTCAACTTTTGCTATGTAAACCCAATGTCTTAGTCAACCCTTGTGTACGAAGAACACATGTATGCAGTAGTCACGTCGGTTTTGTTAACACAGTACTAAAACAATACAAAGACGCTAGTGTCTAGAGGTGCTAATAACATTAGACTGTATCTTATGTCATTTATCGTATAAGTTAGTGTTTACTGTCTGTAACAGAACAAAATAAAAAAGTTCATTTCAATAGTAAATTAAACATTATCCCAAACCTCACTGTGCTTGTTTTTTTTTTACATTTGTACTTGTATATCTATGTATGGAGGAAACTATTGACCTTCCCTGCATATTACAGTGACTGCTCACTAATAAAATGGTAATAACACATTCACAGAAATATAGAGGAGCATAAAGGCCCATATCCTACATTTTTTACATTTTTCAACCCCAATGTATGACATTTATGTAGATTTATTTACCAAAATTCATTTTTACATGACCGTTTACACGTCTAACCTCTATCCCTTAAAAGTAACTGTTTTTGTCACTGTGCCTTTGAGCTCTATGTTGGCTGCTCTGTATTGTGCCTCATTCAAAAAGCAATCCAAGCTGAAACGCTCTTTATAACTTCAGCAGGAATGGGCGGGGCCAAACTGCTGTAGGCTGAATGGGTGAATATATGCAAATGCATCACTTTTCAAGACATCACAAAAACAACTTTTCTATATATATGGACTGGGGCGTGAACGGTATGTTTTGAAACTTTGACAATATTTATATACTACATCAAATATGTTTTATCCATAATTATTGGCCCTTTAAGCTGGAATTTCACAAAACACTACAATGTGGATTACATACATGTGAAATGTGATTCCAACAGTTAAAATCACATTCTTTTTTTGAAATCGAGATTTTGCATGTAATGGAATGAGTGTGAAATGAATTGCGCTGTTCATAGCCCACACACTTCTTCTTTAGTAACAACTGTTGCTATGGCCCCCACAACGTCTGTTTAGAGTCGCTAATGCTGAGTTTAATGCTAAACTACAGAGATGGACTGTGTTCTTGTAGGTAACTGAAAGTAGGCAGAATGGAAAGAGCATGAATTTGCTGCCATGCTAATGTTAGCTTGATTACAAAACTATATTTGATCTATCCACACATACGAAATAAGTTTTAAATTTAAAATATGCAGACACTAAGGCCCAATCTCATTTATTTTTACCCCCACCCCTGGTTTTCGAGTGTCAACCTCTTGTTAGAATTTTCTTGTTCCACCTTAAAAATGAGCAGCAGTTACGTTCTGGCACTTCAGGCATCAGCACTGCTGGACTATTTAAGGGAGAACAGGAAATTTAGCTGGCTAGCTACTGAGATGTTAGCATACTATTAGCCATTTTTTATACTTGTTATGAAGAAGAGGATCATAATACATTGAAACCACATTAAACTAAGACAGTACAATGGTTATCGTAATATTTTAACGGAGAAAGTAGTTACTCTGTTGTGGATTTCTTTGGTCATTTCCTCACTCTGTTTTGAGTGTGCCTCTGAAAAACTTCCAATTGGAGGACCATGTAGCCCTAAAACTTCACCATACCCATCTATCTCAACAAAAATCAGGACACCAACCCTAGATGTGAACACGCAAAACAGAGGGCTATGGTCTAAGTGGCGGGGCGAGGGGTGAAAAGGGATTGGGCCTAAATCTAAAAACTTGCTTCTCATTGAACGGGATTTTTGCCAGACTTCTTTAAAGCTTGTCAAATCTATCAACAGTTGCTACAAAAGAGTGCATTTGTGAAGCAAGGACAGATCAACTGTTGCGTGATCTAACATTGGCCATTCACTGAATTAAAAACAGCAAACATTGATGGAAAAATGGAAAATGTTGGTTTGGTTTCTTAGTACTGGTGCTCCGCTGGTCTCAGCACTGTTTTTTCTCACATTTTAGTGAGTCTCAGAGTGTTGAGACGGACACCCAGCACTGTTGCGCCAGACGCGTAGCGAATTTCTCTCAGAATGCCATTCCACTTCCTCTCCGCTTCATCATACCTGTAGAGAAATACAGTGTTTTTATTTCAGTTTACAGCACACGCTTAAAAAAACATGGTTCTTCAAGGCCTCTTTAGTATAGAAAGTTGTTCTATAGAGAGCCCTGAACACCCAAAGAACCCTAATGGTTCTTTCTATCATGAAAATGTCTTTCAGATTAATAAAGAATGTGTTTTATATGATTCCTTGTAGAACCCTTTTTGAAAAGGTATGAAAAAGATATGAAAATTATGAAAAAGATATGAAAATTCTGATAAATCCCTGAAACTTCAGCCTATTATATTGGCCAAATGATGTATTGGTCCAAAGCTAATTTATCTCCCTTTTTGTAAAGGGTTCTGTATAAGCAACAAAAAAAGGTTTTTCTGTTGTAATAAGCTTCACATCATAACAGTAGAAGAACCCTTTGTGGTACTATAAAGAGCCATTTTCACAAAGTTTCTATATAGAACCATATACAGCACATTCTCCATCAACATGAAGAACAGTTTCACCATCCAAATGGTTCTTTTGAGTGTTCTATGTAGAACCTTAATATTTCCTAAAGAACCATTGAAAAAACACCTTTTTTAAGAGTGTAGTGTCCAAAGATATGAAAATTCTGATAAATCCCTGAAACTTATAAAGTGCAGCTTTACTATCGGCCTATTATATTGGCGAAATGATGTATTGGTCCAAAGCTAATTTATCTCCTCCTTCACAGTAAATCGTACATACAACTAACATGGATTGACATCCACTCTTGTCAGTGGAGTAATTATGCCATTCCAGTATTTTACCCTTTATCTTGTGGATAATTCTTATGGTGTCATGACCTGGTGTCTTACCTCCATATATCATTCATCTCTCTGGGTGTGAGCTCCTCTTCATCTTCACTTGGAATCATTGCAAAGCCTCCCACAGCATAGATGCCATTACCCACTGTGATCAAACTGAGGGAGCTTCTCTCCTGAGGGAATTCCACAAAATCAGACCACCTAGAGCAAAAGCACACAGTCAGACAAACTAGGCCACATTTGGCAGATCAATGAAACACAGTATTTGTTATGATTAACTGATTAGAATTGACCTTCTGAATGAATTGCCAGTGACTGTTTGGCAGTTTGCAAGATAACAATATATATACATATTTATATTTCCTACTTTTTAGCTTATGAAGCACCAATGGGAATTAAGCTTTTTTCAGAGTACTTTTATTTGTGTATTATACATCGTAATGTTTGTGCAATGTTTTAGGTGTCTATTAGAAAGCATGCCAAGCAAATTGGGGAGATTCTGGGACTTTGTATACTCTTTCATCATTCTTTAATAATCACCTGAGTCTCTGCCCTCTACTAGCTATTTTTAGAATTTACACCAGCACTACCCGGTGGAATTCCCGAGAATTGGAATCTATTGCTTTTGCTCTGTTATTGGCAAAGCAAAGAATTCTTATCAGCTGGAAGTCTCACTCTCCTCCGTCTCATTCCCTCTGGCTAAGAGATTTTGTTTTCTTTTTGCACCTCGAGAAGATCAAGTTTAGTTTGAGGGGTTCAGTGGACAACTTTTATAGGTGCTGGTCATCCTTTCATCACCTTTTTCAGGTCCCTCCCACAGCTTCCCGTGGAGGACTTTTGTAACCCCCCCCACCCCCCCTTTTTTACGTTATTTGATTTATTTCTTTATTTTTCCTCTCATTTTATTTGCATATTGATTCATGATTGTAAGGCCGTATTTTGTAGTTGTTGTTTTAGTACTTTTGTCTGTAAATGTTATTTTGTATTTGTGATGTAAGACCTATAAAAGCAAAAAGAAAATCTGCCAACTTACTTAATAAGCCAACTGCTAATTAGTCAGTATAATTGTGCATTTTTCAACATAATCTTGTGCACAGCAATTACCAGAATATTAGGTCTATATGGCATAAACTTGTTAATGAACTAATGCCCAATTATTTAAATTGCATCCAATCAGAATAGATTTTTCTTCACAAGTTTGGTGTTTCCTTATGATTCTTATCAATTCCTTAATAGTAAATTACCATTCAATTCAAAATAAAAATGTACCCCCATTCAAAATTGAAGCCTTAGGTTTCTAGTTAACATTTACACCCAGGAAATTGTTCATTCACTCTAGATATTGCTTAATAATCATAGCAATCATACTAATAAGCAGCCAGTTATTTATGAGCTACAAGCTTGTTAAGGCTTAGTAAAAGCTTTACAAGGGCCATTACAGAGTTGATTAATTAGCACTTTCTATACAGACCCAGTCCACAAGTAAGAGTTGTGCAAAAAAAAAGTGTAATATGGAAAAAGCTTAATTCACCCCAACATTTACTTGTATTTTATTATTTCCATTGAGGTCCATTTATCACATGTGTGATTTTAAGTAGCAAAATCAATCATTTTTATGTGACCCCAGGTTGGCTGTCCTGTATTGAACCTCATTGAAAAGAAATCCAGGCTGAAATGCTCCTGAATACTTCAGTGTGAGTCAGTGGGGCCAAACTGCTGTAGGCTGAAGAGTTGTGTATAGGTAAATACACTGTTTTTTTGCAACACTGCAAAAAGAATTAATTCAAAAGAGGTTGTTTGGCTATATGGAGTGAACAGTACATTTAGAAACCTCAATAACACTTACATATGACATCAAACTTTTCAAAAATGAAAAATTCCATCATAATTCCTGCAGTACTGAAGTGTTACCTGATGTTTTTTTATAATATTTGTAATATTTGGCCTTGAATAATCTTGATTAATCACCAAAATAATCAGTACGTTACTCAATTCCTAATATATTCAAAAGTAACAGCCCTAATATTTATAAAATAACATGTTTTGTGCAGACTGTAGCATGTTGTACTGACTTGTTTGTTGCAATGTCATAAACTTCTATGGCTCCGGTAAGGCCGCTCTCTGTTACACCTGCAGCCACGTATATCTTGTCCTTGTGAACAGTTACGCCAAATAGTGAGCGTGCCATCTTCATCGGAGTCAGATCCTTCCATTCACCCTTCTTTATATCATAGGCGCACATTCTCTTCAAACACTGTCTACAGGCAAGAGAGCAAGACTTGTGTCAGAATTAACCAAGTTGTAGCATCATGAAATGGGGAACAGTAATGGACATTGTTTCCATGCTAGAACTTACTTGCTGTCCCCTTTTCCTCCTATTACATACACAACTCCATTGTGAGACACTGTTCCGTGGCCGTATACTGGGTAGGGGAGTGGAACTGACTCTGCCCATTTGAAAAATCTAGATTGAAATAAAAGAATGTGGTTTATTGCTTGGAGATGCATGTTTCATACATACTGTGCAAGAGAGACCACCTTTCATTTATTTCATTTTCAGTTCAAAGCCATTAAGCACAAGTTTTTCATTTTTCAAGAGATATTTCTGAGAAGATAAGTTCACTTGCAAAAGGAAGAGGAAAGTGAAAGGAAAACAAGTCTAAAAAAAGTTTTAAAAATTGGAGTTAAAAGGATTAAAGTCTACAGAGAAAATGGATCTAACAACCATGCAAAACCTGGTAGATCACCAGAACTGCCCCATCAGATAAACAGTACTTACAGCTTTCATCTTAGAAGATAGAAGGTGTATAAGAGAGACAGTCAAAAGCAGAACATGAAACCAACTTCTAAGACTAAACTTTGAAAGTGTGAAAAAAATCATCCAGGATGGTCTTTTGCACAGTAATGTATGTTGTTCCTGTTCATAGCTCTGTTTCAGAATCTTCATTCAGGATTAGAAATTGTGGTACTCACAGTCTGTCATAAACCAGGACTGAATCCAAAGAGCGCTCTCCTTCCTTCATCTCTTTCCCACCAATTACAAAGATGGAGTTCTCTGCTTCGCCCATGCCAAACAGAAAGCGTGGGGAGGGCATAGGGGGCATGCCCAGCCAATCTGAAGTCGCAGGGTCAAACTGTTAAGGGTCAGAAGGTGATAGGTAGGTCTATGTACATCATCAGATATATATAATATGTGAATATTCAAAATTGTGGTTCGATACCAATGCAAATTGTGTTTTAAAATGAATGAAACAACCAATAGATAGACTTTAATTAGGCAAACATAAAAGAGAATTATGCAGGTTTTTCAAAGGTTCTGCATAATCAAATGATTCATATATAAACAAAGTCACTTAGCGTGGTTTGGTGTGAAATGCTCTGTTCAAAAGAAACGTACCAAATCTCAATTGTTCACAGTGGTAGTGATAGGAAACAGATGTCCAAAGAGTCGAATACTTCTAAAAGCTAGCTCACAAAGTTATTACATGAAAAGGTTGTGGATACACTGCCTGAGGCCTGGAATGTTGTTTTAACATAGTTTTGAGATGGTTTTGGCCTAAAACATTATTTGTTTTGAATCTGTTCATTGATTCTTTCACTATTTCACAGTTATCAACTTTATATATTAAAACATTATATTTTTGTTGTAGACACTGAACCCAGTTCCCATCACCACCACTGTAAAGAAATCTAAGTATATTTCTCTACCATTCACATCAAACCACTTCAAATCACTTTGTTTACATCTCAGTGATGAAATTACACAGATATTTTTTCAAATCAATCAGTTTCCGTGTCAAAACTTTCTTTCAGTACGTCAAATTGATCTGACTGAAAATTAACCTGGAAAGAGTTGAGTTCTGTACCTGCAAAAAGTATGAGCTCAGTTGTTCCTCTTTGCTGTGTTCATTAAAGAAAAGTCCTCCAGCCACAAAGATTTGGTTCTCCTTGGTAACCAAGCTGCAGTGATTTTTTGGAATCTGGGTCGACAGCGACGCCACATAGCAGTCGTTTCCTGCAGGGTCATAAACCACGGACCCAGTGTCACTTACCATGAATATTAAGTCTCTGAGGAACATACCAAACCTCAAGTTATCATTCAGGATTCCAGGAAGCAGCTCTTCCTGCTCTTCTTCTTCATCTTCGTCTCCATCTTTCTTCCCCTCATCATTTTCCTTTCTCTCACTTTTCTTGCTCTTGGTCTTCTTGACTTCCGGAAGCTTCCCGGCATAGGCGTCTTTGACCAGTTCCAGCTTCTTGGCAATCTCCGGGTTAGATTGTAGCCACTCATGCGTCTCTACCTTCTGAGAGAAGTAGTCCTGAGGGAGTAGCCGGAAGCGCACACAGTCCAGCAGACCCGGAAGCTCGTCCAGCCTCTTGTCCTGGTCATGGGCCACCCACTTGATCAGGGCCTCAAACACGGCCTGCTCCATCTCCACGTTGAGCAAGTCTGAAGCCATGATGGCTGCCAGCTCATTGGGATTGAGCTGCAGGAACTCCTCATCTTTGCAGATCAGCTGGAAGCGTTCACAAGCGAAGTTCCTGGCAGATACAGCCAGCCTTGGGCAATCAAGCATCAGGCCCAGTCGGAAGATGGCCAGGCAGTTGCTCAAGCTCAGGCGCTTCTGCAAGAAGGAGACACAGACAGTGAAAATGGATGGAATCTGGAGCATGTTAGCCAGGGCAAAGATGTCTTGCACGTTCTGCTCGGTCACATTGATGCTGGAAGTGTAGAGGTACTTGAGGATCATGCCCATCACCCCAGGTTCAACATCTTCTAGTACAATCTCTTTCTGCTTGCTCTCCTCCACTCCAGACTGGAAGAAAGCCCGGAAGTAGGAGCTGCAGGCAGCCAGCACCAGCCTGTGGCAGGGGAACTCCTTGTCCTTAATCTTCAGTATGCAGTCCACCATGGTGTCGTTTTCCAACAGGTCGTAGAGGCCATCCTGCAGCAACGTCTGCTGGTACATCCGAGGCTCCTCCATGGGATCTATAGGCAGAGCCATATTTGCTCCTCGAAGTCTTGGACTGTCTCACCGAAGGTTCTGGACAGTCCTTTGGGCTTGCCCTTACTCTTACTATGCCTCTGCCTTTGTCCAAGGCTGGGTGCATTCAACCCTACCCAATGGATTAGTTGACTTCCTCAGCTGTCCCAACACTTCAGCTGAACTCCAACTGGCCAGACTATTTATAGGTTAGACTGGTACATGTGAAATCCTACCCTAGAGCAGTGCAACAGCTGACACATTGCCCCCTCTATGAGGCTGCAGCTTCTTCCCCTGAGTCATAAGGACACAGGCCCTTTAGGTGACATGAGTGGTTTTAAGGGAGCCGCCCACTGCTGAAGCTGAGAGTCACTGTTGGAAACCCACCTTAAATGTAAAGCTATGTAACAACTGTACTCATGTAACTACTGATACATGATTCCAATATGGATGTAAAAAGCTAGAAAAGGAAATAAATAAATAAATAAATGGTTTTAAACTGACAGAGAAAGCTGAACAACTTCAAGAAAGATGTCCTAATGAAACCTCATATTTCATATATTATTATTTAATATCTTGCTTCTAGAAAACATTATATTTAATATCCAATAAACATACAAACTCCTTTTGGTGTCTATTTTGTAATACTGATATATACACTACACATAATTGTTATTAAATAAAAAATTAGTATGACAAATGGTTCCAAACGTCTATATTTTCATTCAAATTATGTGAAACAGATTTTAAACAGACTGAATTTTTAGACTGAACTCTTCAGTTTAGTTGGTTTACAAGAAAATAAAACCTAAAATATTACAACATAAGAAATGGAGGTCTTGCCCCCAGGCCATCTTGATCCTAGTTCAAAATAATAAAAGATTATGGAGCATTTTTTTCCCAGAGCAGCTGTTGAACATGAACCAAGATGCCGTGTAAGTCATGTAAGTCTACAGAAATACTCCACAGCAGAAAGGAGAACAAGAAGAGTCATCAACATGAATCACACAGATTTATCTAGTCTTTAAGTTTAATTTAAGCTGCAGTGTGTCAAAGGCAGAAAATGTTAGACACCATCAGCTCCAAGAACAAGAAATGACAGCAGACAGATGGCTGTGTTTCTCTTAATGGGGAATCTCCTTGATTGAGAAAAAAAAAATCTACCTAATTAAAACTGAGTAATGATTCAGAATGGTTTGAGGTGAAATGGTTCACCGTAGAGAAACTTATTGACTTGGATTTCTTTTTAGAAGTGTGGATAGGAACGAGAGGTCACATTTGTCCACAATGTAAACAGTCATTTTATTTACTGTCCAAACTGACCAGAAAACCTATATGTATCTTCTCAACTTTTAGATGCTGGCAATGGTAAATTAGTGGTAAATCTGAAAGGGGGAAACATTTTGCCTCACAGCTGCCTGAATCTCTGCCATGAATTTTCTTCAAAAAAATGTTTTAGGCCAAAATTTTAATGTGAAATCAGGCAGGTATTCATACCCATTTCAAGCAAGAACTTTCTGATTCAGCATGTTTCTCCACAATAAACTATTTCATATCAAATCACTCTGAATGACTAATGAGTGTTTACTTCTTAACCATTTTATTATGAAGAAAATGTAACAAATTAGTTCAATTTCCCTTTTAATCAAAGCAGGCTTCAGTCATGTTGGTTCTGTCAACGTTTGCTCATGCTAACTTATGTAGAGGTGTCCAAGTTTTCATAGCTAACTTTATTTAACACAGAAAACACTATAAAGACTATAAAAAAACACTATAAATGCTATAAAAAGTAAGTGATTAAAAATTGAAACAGCTGGTGCTGAAAATTGTGATGAACAGCATGTTCATGCATTATCACAAATTATGACATTGCAAATTCTAGAAACTTTAAAACTTTTATTCAGTCTTTTATTTCACCCTGTGTTAAAGCAAAATAAGAGGAAATTTACAGATAATGAAAATTCAAATGATTTGTGCTATTGCAGTAAATTTAGGTTTGTCTACATTGTGTGTAAATTGTACCGTTGTACTTTTTTCTATATAACATACATTAGACTTAGATTATCACTGATCATGTAAAATCTCAGAAAGATGGCAATATGTGTGGAAAGTGTAAAAACACTGATGTTTCCTTTTAAAACATTTTCTGGTAAATTTTGACTAAAATATTTGATCTTTTGCAAAAACATCCCCCTACTCTGCCTTTTCCTTATTGGGGTCCATGGGCTGAGGGGCTGAGGCATCCATCTGGGCAGCCAGGGTGGAGGCAATAGTGGTGGTAGGTGGGGGGACGGGGGCAGGAGGTGGGATTGGATCCGGGTCATCAATCAGAGCCTGCCTTCTTTCTTTCTCTTTAATTATCTGCACCAAGCAGTAGGTCACAAACATCACAGTAATAGTGGACAGAGGGAAACCTGTATGAATAGAAAAGGGTAGTATTGTGTATTAGAGACAAATGAGACTATGTGGTGATATACTCCTGGGCAAAAAATGGGCTAAGCCCAAAAGACAAAATATTGAGCTATTAATGTCTTAACAACAAATCATTAAACAAATTAATAAAGTATATGGGAGGGCATTTCCCTTTGATTTCTTTAAATGGTGAAGATTTGTGTGTAAATCAGAAAGTTGAGTCAGTGTTTTTATACTTAGCATTAATAAAAAACATTGCCCAGCTAGTTTGTGTTTAATGTGAGATCCAAATATTCCAAATATAGGATTCAAATCTGGACTCTGACTAGGACAGTAAAAAAAAACATATTTTGGGCTTGGTGGCCTACTTTTTTTTGCCCAGGAATGTAATGTAGTATGTGATATTCAGAGCTCTTTCTTGCTATACGTTGTATAAGGAGTCATTTAGGGACCTGTTTTGTAGTTTATTCTGTTTGTGTCCATCATGATATCAGAAAAAAGTTTTCTTATTTTACAAAGATCAAGAAAGAGAAATCAAAATTCTACTTATAAACGCAATGTATTATCTTTCCTTTTATTTACAAACATCAATGCCAAAATAAACATAGAAAAGCAATGATTTGTAAATCCAACAATGAAAAAGAACATTCAGATTGTTACCAGTGTAAAGTTCAAAAGTCAGGATCAAGGTATTGGGTTGTTCTACTACCCTTACCTTGAGTAACTTGCACATCAAAGAAGGCAATGAGCTAAAAGATATATACACATTTTGGAGCAACGTATGCTATTTTAAATAACTTGTTTTTCAGGGGCATTCATGCTTTTTATGGCATCACCAAGAAACATCCTGAATGTGTTACAACAGCATGGCCACATAATCAGAGATGCAGACACTAGACTGGCCTGTCTACAGCCCAGACCCGTCTCCCAGTGAAAATATGTGGCCCATTATGAAGTGCATAATATGACAACAAAGGTCCTGTACACTTATGCAGTTGAAGACTTGTCTAATGGAAGGATGGCAAAAAATTGCTCTTCCAAAACAGGATTAATTTGTATATTCAGTGCCTAAATGATTACTGTTATTGTTCATTAATTACTTTACTGTTGTTAAAAGAAAAAGTGATAAACAGTGGTAAACATGTTCATGCCCCAATGTGGAATGGGCATAGATCTACCAAAAAAAAAAAATAGTTAATTAGTTACAACATCAAATACCACTTGGACTCTTTTGGTCAGTTTAAGTCAGATCAGTCACAGCAATCTCTCCTTTAATGATGTTTAGGGCTCCCAAATATTCAAGAACAACCTTTCTCACGGTGGTTGGTTAGTGCAGTGTTAGTTAACACCTCTGCCTTCTACGCTGTAGACTGGGGTTCAATCCCCCAGCAGGGCAAGCACCCTACACTATACCAATAAGGGTCCTTGGGCAAGACTCCTAACACCACCTTTGCCTTCCTGTGTAAAATGATCTAATTGTAAGTCGCTCTGGATAAGAGCGTCAGCAAAATGCCATAAATGTAAAATGTAAATGTTCATTTCAAGACATCTCTAGTAAGGTAGTGCACTGACTTTGTAAAACTGACTCCACTCTTTACCTTTCAGCAGCATTCTTTTGGCAACAAGTTTAGCAAAGTCAAGACTGTTGAGGGCCAGGATGTTGTAGAGGACAATACACCAGAAGTTGAAGGTATTGAACACGGCTCTAATCCTGCGGGACATGGATTCAGACATCGCCATCTAGAGGGGGGAAAGAATATAGATCTTTTGAGATGCATCTAATGCATTCAGAGGTTCAAATAGCGATGATTAATCTTAACCTCCAGAGGGCGTAAATCTGATTGTCTTTTCATGCACTACAGCGGGAGCGCTCGATCCTGGTCCTGGAGATCTACCGAGGTCCAGCACTCTCAGCTCTAATGCCCAGATGCCCCCTGCAGGCCTTCTTGTGTGTTTGAGTTGAAGCTTATCTCTGCAGGGTGGTAGATTTCTCCATCACCAGGATTGAGCACCCCTGCACTAGGGGATGCTCACAGTAGTGTAAATTGATCGAGTACCAATGGAGCTTCTGTTTAAAATTCTAAATTGTAAATGGTTATTATTTTAACAGACACTTGTCCTATTTTCAACAGAGAAGGACTACAAAATGCTGTTATTTCTTTAACGCTTTTCAATTCCATCTGTAGGACTTAAAGGCTTTATTTTTATTGGTCATGTCAACAAGTGTCAGCAACTCATGAGCCAAGACAGCTCACCAACCTTTCAGCATTCAGTAGCAGTAATGCTAGTATCCTACTGGAAAAAAACTGCCTTCTTGATACATACAAATCTATAATACATACAGCGCACCTTATACATACATATATATGGGACATTTTATTATGCATAAGAACTTACACACAGACAGATAGACAGATAGACAGATAGACAGATAGACAGATAGACAGATAGACAGATAGACAGATTTTTCATTGGATTTAAAAAGAACTCCTGTATTACATATGTGTTCAGGGTCAACATCTTACCTGTCTAGTCTTTTCTTACTGCAGCTCTTCTGTTTTCTTACCTCAATTGAAACAAAAGGCTCCATCTTGAAAAACATGGCCGTCCATAACTCAAAGTTCAGCCCAAAGCAGTTCAAGAAAGCCCATATGAGAACCACCCAGCCGGGCCCCAGCCACAGAGCAGTGACTCCGAAAGTGCAAAGAGAGGCAATCAGCTCGTCCAATACATTCTCATGTTTCCCACCAAGGTAGTTATACACATATCTGCAAAGTTACCACATACCTGACTGATAGTTCTGCACACTGGAATATCATGACAGTGATTCGTACAACACAAAAAATAATTCTCTAATTCATCGTGCATGTTGCAGGCCTGCACAATTTAGTGTTTCTGATGGAAAAAACACTTGATGGAACTTACTTGCAGAGCCAGTCATTGATTCCTCTGTCAAAGTGTCTTTAGGAAGAGCACAAAGACATGGTTCATTGTATCATTGCATCTACAACGCGTTAAACAAATTCATTAAATGAAGAAAAATAACAAAGTGTACTCACGTCTCAGAGAAGACATAAAGCATTGTGATGCATTTGGGAGGTTTAGGGGGATCCAGATGGTCCAGACGAGAAATTGTGTTTATCACCCCAAACAGCACGGCTGCTTTTACCCAGTCATACACCAGATTCAAGTAGGCCAAACCAGCTGGTAGGAGAGATAAAAGGAAGCAGTGCCGCTTAGATAGATGCTTACATTAACCCCTAAAACTTTCAGGGCCTGTACATAGGCCCACACTTTAATCCCTCGCTCTCATAACTCTTCTAACTACAGAACTCACAAATTAGCTGCAATTAAATGCTAAGATGAATAACTGTAAAACAAGCCTGCTGTTTAAAGGGGTTAAAGATGATTACATATACCATTATGAAACATATGCACATATTTTACTGGCTTGTTTTTATACAATATCAAGATATGGGGTCATGCATGTGTCCATTATGTGTATGTAATAATGTAATAATAATATGCATATACAGGGTGAGTCAAAACTCACAGGACACCGTTTTATTTTTTATTGTGTTATTGACTTTTTTCTCTGGGGTAATCTCAAACAAATTGTGTATGCTGAGAAAATCCGCTACAAACACCACCTTCAGCACCGCATCGTGGAGACCTGTGACAGCATTTCTTCAGAGATTCTCATGTATGTTCATAACGATTGGATCCTGCGCCTTCAGCTCTGTGTTCAGCACCAGGGACAGCACATTGAACACGTCAAATAGCTGTGCATCACAGGCAGCATTCCCAGTTGTTGTTGCAACTTTCTGGGTTGATAACTTTTGAACCACAAATGGTATTGCAAATCTGATTCCGGCAATCGATTTCTGAGACAATTCTGGTCTTCCGTGATATGCTACATGACCACCTTCTCGTTAGAAAACTTGCCTTTGATCCAATACGGCGGCTTTCAAGATGACGGCCATGTTCCGAACACAGCCAAAAAGATAGGCCCCCTCCCCCATTACTTGCTGGGGTATTCAGATATGTAATTTTCACTTTCGTTTCTGAAATAAAATGGTGTCCTGTGATTTTGACTCACCCTGTATTATGCAGTCACTTCAGAAGACTGTGGTTAGAACATAATCTACAAAAATTCTATAGATAATTTTGCCTAGACAGAAAAACTGATGCACTGAATTGATCTAAATGTATACATGATTACCACATTCAATAAATATATAACTATCACAATTTTGCTAGGTGGTCAATGCATTGATATAATGCACTTTACTCATGGAAATTATGTACACATTTGAGTCAAGTCAGTTCAAGACAATACTTTTCTCAATGTAATCAAAACCCTTATATAGCTAATACAATAGCTAGCTGAGCACTGAAAAAAGCACTTTTTAGACCTCTGGTTTTCATGCAATGTCAGAATATTTTTGTGTTTTCTGTGAATTTTCTGTATGCATAGAAAAATAAACAAACCACACACATCCACTTACCAATGGCCCAGTCTGAGAGGTGTTTCAGCAGCTTCATGTCATTGGGAATGGTCAGAATGTACATGAAGTGAAAGATCAAAGCAACAATAATGATCACCCCCAGGTGCAACAAGGCCTGGATGAAAATGTTCCACATCTCTCTCTCTTTTCTGTTCAGGTCAGGATTATTGGCCTTCAGGGGAGCAGACAACAGCCATGATTCAATTATAAAACAATGTAATTTACTTGTTTACTTGCTATTGCTGTATCTCAGTCAGGGTAGTGCTCTAACGTAGGCCAATGGCTGAAGTATATTATCAAGTAATTGTCACAACCCCATGAGTCATGAGTGTAAAATAGATTAAGGAGTGACATAAGGTGGCCAGAATGAAAAACTGTACTTGCACTTGCATATTTATACAGAGAGTTTGGTACATGGAACTGACACATAGGGCTGATTCCAAAATCATAAGCTGTTACATATCAGTCTTGACTCGTTAATATTAAAACCCAAAAAATTTACATACACCAGCCCATGTTCTAGCCCTGTGGGAAACAACATCAACAGAGCAGCAGCAATGAAAATGGCAGACTATTTGCAGAAATTGCACAGTGTTCCAATCTGTGAAGGGATGTCTGCATTTTTCATGTCTGCATTTCCTGAGGAACCGAACTGTCAGTGGGAATGGCTGATGTTCATCTTTAACTGAGGCTGAAGTTGGCTAGAATGTACAGTGCAATAAGGTAATTGTGGTTCCATTTAAGGCGGAATGGAAAATTCGCAAGCTGGTGAACAGGAAGCCAACTTCAGCTTCTACACCTTTAACAGGATCCCAGACAAATTCATTCAAAGTTTGCATTTCACTCTGGACACTTTCTCAAACCTCGGACAACAGTGAGCAACTTCACTCAGTGTTTGACCCAGAAGAGACTGAGTGAGGGGCAATTTCAGCTTTATTAGCACCATAACCCCAACAATAACGTGCAAGTAGGTAGTCATGCTGTGTGATTTGATCCACTTTTTGACTGTTAAAGCCAGATCATCTTAAATTTAAAGTTTTGTAGTGGAGGTAACAACTATGTGTTGCTGTCGATATTGAAAGCAAGTAGCAAATTTAGGTAAAGTTAACTACTACCAAGCTCCAACTAACTAGTATAACTAACTAAATAGTATGACGACCAAGCTTATTTACACAAAGGTTCATTTTTTTTTTCCTGCCTGAGTCTATTCCACATGTTCCTTCTGTGTGAGCCATCACGGTGCCTGGCTGTAAACCATAAAATAACAGGTTACAACAAATTACATAACTATGGAAGTGTAGAGTGGCCATGAGCAGTTGCTATCATTTTCTGGATTGTTATTTTGAAATAATAAATGTAACAATCTTGTGATCTCAACATAACATCTGGGCATTTTTCACCCCAACATACCTTCTTTGTAGACATCAGAAAACAACTTAAAATACTGAATACTTGCTTTCTATGGCACCTTTAAAAAGGCTATGAAAAGCTATAATTATATTTTAACTCAATATATATTAATATAAAAAAACAAGATAATGACATAATGGGAGACATTCAATTAACTATGTTTTACTATGCATTTTATGCAGTGCTTAGTAAAATATAAATATGTGTAGGGTTTTTTTTGGCTACATGCAGTTGTTCATAATACATAATCTACAGCGCCCTCTGGTGTAAAAGAAAACTAGAGCATTTTAGGCCTTTTCTGAGCAGAGAAATCCTGAGTCATTTTGCATAGAAAAAAGTGATGCAATGACTTGATTCAAATATGTACACAATTTCCACATTAATACAATACATTAGCACAATTTTGTTATCAGTTTACTTATTTTGGGCAGTCATTCAACTAATCACCAATCAGCCATAACATGAAAACCACCACCTCATTTCTACACTCATTCTCCATTTTAACAGCCGTGTTCTTCGATTGTCAGGGCCCCCACAGGACGTTGGGGGTGGATCATTCTCAGCAGCGCAATAATACTGACGTAGTGGTGGTGTGTTAGTTTGTGTTGTGCAGGTTCGAGTGGATCAGACACAGCAGTGCTGGTGGAGTTTTTAAAGACTGTGTTCACTCACTGTCCACTCTACTAGACACTTCAGACAAGTCAAAGGCAGCAGCTTATCTGTTGCTGCACAGTCTGTGTTGGTCCTTCATCAGTGGTCACAATATGTTGCCCACAGGATGTTGCTGGCTGTATAATTTAATTCAGTGGGCTATTCTCAGTCCAGCAGTGACACTGAAGTGTTTAACACACCACCACCAAAAAGTATAACAAACAAAGTATGCAGAGAAACAGATGGACTGCAGTTTGTAACTGTAGAACTACAAAGTGCTCCACTGTGGTAAGTGGAACGGATAAAATTAGATCTTAATTAAGTCATAATATTATGGCTGATCAATGTATGTTATTCATCTGGAAATCATGAACACAACTGAATCAAGTCAGTTCAATGGAATACTCTTTCCAGTGCAGTCAGTAAGTGTGTAAGTATGATGACTTACTACTATGAGCACTGAATTGCTGACAGCTTCCATACCTGTTTGTAGAATTTATCAAAAGTCATGACAGGTCCGAAGTAGAAGAAAGGGAGGTAGAAGTTGTACTTGAGAAGCTCTAGGATGCTGTAGCTGCCCTCTTTCTTCTCACAATTCTCCAGAGCGAAGCTCATACAGCGCATGATGGTGAAGCCACAGCCCCCGTAGAACAGCACAGGACGGAGCTCGAAGGAGCCGGTCACAAACCCCGCCTGTAGGACAGTGAAATCATCTGACGGGTCCCATACTTAAAATTCACTATGGATGTTTTTCCACTGCACAAAGTACTGGAACCTTTGATACCAGAAAACTTAAACTATCCTTTTTATTGACCACTGGTCCAGCAATAAAGGTTCAGGTTTTGATGGAACATGCTTAACATTAGCACCAACATAACCTAATGCTACTCAATAGTGCAGTAAGAGTTGTCCTCTGTCTTAAAAAACATGAGAAAAATCTAATTCTTCACTGTTCAGGGTGTAACTTAGGTAAAGTTACCAAGTACCACTACATGACCAGTAAGTGCGCCAGAAAGCAAACCAGAATGTTTTAGAGTTCAATAAGGTGATAAATCACAAAATTTTATGGTTTGTACAGTAATTCTGTGTTTGTTTTTACTACTAGTTGCACTGAACCTCAAATTGACACATCTATGTCAGATGATAAAATGCAAAATGTTTGTAATTGATTTAAGCAGGAAATAATGTCACCTTTCCTTGTAGATAGAAAATAAAACATAGGCTGGTATCATTCATTTCTGAGATATAGAGGCTTTTGAAAGTGGACGTGGCCTTATATGTCTGCATTAAAATAAGTGGAAAAGTGTAAACTTTGGTGAATCATTCCTTTCATTCCTAAAGGTTCAGATTTTGAAGGAACATGCTTAATATTAGCACCAACATAACCTAATGGTACTCAATGGTGCAGTAGGAGTTGTCCTCTGTCTTCGGAAACATGACAAAAATGTATCTAATTCTTCACTGTTCAAGGTGTAACTTAGGTAAAGTTACCAAGTACCACTACATTCAATCTATTGACACTAGATTGACCTTTTCCTTACTCGCCAAGTAAACTGATACTGACATGGATTTTTTCTAGGAATAAGTGGCACCTAAACACTAACTGTTGTAAGAACAAACACTGAAGCAGACTAATTTAAGATATAAGTCTGGGCGGAAAATGATTTAAAGGTGTTTTGCTATTCCCTGTTTATACCTGCCAGGAAACAAATGGCTCCATTTTAAATGTGGCTAGCGTGGTGAGTCCAGCAGCGAAGCAGAGCCAACGGAGTTTGACCAGAGAGATGCTGTAGAGCAGCACGCAGTGGGAGAGGATGAGGGTGACGTATGTCCAGCCCATACTGGTCAGTACAGCCAGCAGACCATACACCATGTAGACCAGTGAGCGATACTGTCAGAGGAGAAAGGGGACATGTGAGAATGTGCTTTGGGTCATGTAGGTCTTACATTTCTGGGAATTTCTTTAGCTGCTCTTTAGCATTGCCCCTTGAAATACACTTGTAAGACTGCTAGAGGTGAAAATTGGAGTGGACAAATATCTAGTAGATGTCTATCCAATCTGACCAAAAGTGGAAAGCCAGTGACTTCATATTGCACATACTGTTATTAAAATAGTTGAGAATTTATCATATCATTCCAAAATATATGCAGCTGAAATACTGTTGTCTATTGGAACTACAGACCAGTAAGGGCGTGCAAACAGGAAGGCTTTCCAACTGCATCTCATTTTCACAATAGCAATAAAATGCCACTTCCACCTGTACTGTAGTTCCCTCAGTTGAATATATGTTGATGGAAATGTGTATCATTTACAAAAATGCTGCCTGGATTTGTGTTTTTGAAGGTAAGCAAGAAGGTCAACACTTCCAGAATGGTTTTTATTTTGTTTAAACTGTTTTTTTTAATATTCTGATATTAAATTATATCCGTCTATTTGGACTGAACCATTTTCATACCTCCCTCCTTCACCCCTCATTACTCGCTAGCAGCTCAACACCACCACAACATTTCAACTACAGAGATACAACCGTGTCCTAGTTAATGTAAGGGGCCTGTCTCAACTCATCTAGGTTACTAAGTGCAAAGAGTAACCTGAAAACAGTGTATTAACCATCGAAACCCACCTGTGGAGCCAGCATGGAGCAAATTTTGGCAAATATGACATGACCAGACAGAGCGAAGACGATGTGCTCGCGGAACGTGGAGAACCACATCATCCACTCCAAATCAGCCGTGTCCTACAGGGATGTACAGAGGAGACTTAACTTTAGCCATGTTAGCCATTATAACATTTATATTAAAGCAGTGAAAAAAGTTTTTAGACACAAGGGTGCTTTTTGATTATATCTCACCATTTTCCTGCTGAAATAGTACCATCCCGGCTGGATGTTGGACTTGAAGGACTTGCGGTTTGCATTTGCTTAACAGGGAACAGTAACGTAGACTTGTCATAGACTTGTTAATTCAGCAAAGAGTTGTAGAATCTTTTAGATGAATTTGGATAGTTATGAACTTTTAAGGTAGTACACAGGTAGTAAGGTAGTACTATAGATTACTATGTAACACAACAGGTTTTTGGGGGGCAGTCATGGCCTGGAGGATGGGGAACCTAGGGAGCCTTGTGACCGGAAGGTCGCCGGTTCGATCCCCAGAGCAGACAGCACGTGACTGAGGTGTCCTTGAGCAAGACGCCTAACCCCCAACTGCTCCCCGGATGCTGTGGATTGGGCTGCCCTCTGGGCAAGTGTGTGTGTGTGCTCACTAGTGTGTATGTGGTGTTTCACTTCACGGATGCGTTAAATGCGCAGGTGAAATTTCCCCGTTGTGGGACTAATAAGGGTCTCTTAATCTTAATTTTTCAGTGAATGTGTTTAGGTAAAACAATGGGTCTTATGTACCATTCATAAGAAGAAATTTCTTTTTAAACCCACTTACGCAGTTTTTTCAAAGATACTCACATTCCACAATGTTCTCTTATTTGTATTTGTTCTTAGGTAAGAACAGAATATATGCACACTCAAGAGCACAAAGGTGTGAACAAGTCTGCAGTTTAAGAATATGCCATGAATCTGACGACTCTTTCTCAGGACCTTTCTCAAGAACAAATTTAAAAAGAAACTTAGGAAGATATCAGTGAATATATATATATATATATATATATATATATATATATATATATATATATATATATATATATATATATATATATATATATATATATATATATATATATATATATATATATATAGTACTCAGCATAAATGAGTACACTCCAACTCCTAGTTTCCTTTCAGAATCAACATTTTCTGTGGAATACTATACTACAAAATACTAAATAAATAATACAAAGGTGAGAAGTACAAAGTAAAATGCATGGTGCCTACAGTGAAACTGTATCATGAATTCACAGATGTACTGCTCTATATTGAAAGAGAATATGCTACCATCACTCCATGCCCTTGGTTATCATGCACTTTTCCAGCATAACAATGACCCAAAACACACGTTTAAGGCCACTGTTGCATTTCTGAAGGAGAACAGGGTGAGAGTGATTCAGTATGCCTCCTGATCTGAACCCAAACTAACACCTATGGGAAATTCTGAAGAGACAAGTTGAGCATCACTCTCCATCCAGAATCCAGGCTCTAAAAGAGGTCATTCTTGAAGAATGGAAAAAGATTGATGTTTCAATATGTCACCAGCTTGTTCATTCTGTGCCTAGAAGACTTGGTGCTGTGCTTAAAATTCACGGAGGTCATACAAAAAACTAGATGTAGTAGTTTTTGTTGAGGAATGTATTCATTTTTGCATCAACTTCTTCTTCTTCTTTCGGCTGCTCCCTTTAGGGGTCGCCACAGCGGATCATCTGCCTCCATCTTGCCCTATCCACTGCCTCCTCTACTTTTATACCAACCATCTCCATGTCCACCTTCACTACATCCATAAACCTCTGAGGTCTACCTCTTCTCCTTCTACCTGGCAGCTCCATCTCCAACATTCTTTGACCAATATGTCCACTATTCCTCCTCAACACATGTCCAAACCATCTCAACCTGGCCTCTCTGGCTTTATCTCCAAACTGCTCCACCTTCACTGTCCCTCTGATCTGCTCATTTCTAATCTTGTCCATCCTTGTCACTCCCAACGAAAATCTCAGCATCTTCATCTCCGCCACCTCCAGCTCAGCCTCCTGTCTTTTAGACAGAGCCACAGTCTCCAAACCATACATCATAGCAGGACACACTGTCTTGTAAACCTTCCCTTTCACTCTTGCTGCTATCCTTCTGTCACACATCAGCCCTGACACCCATCTCCACCCACTCCATCCTACCTGCACCCTCTTCTTCACCTCTTTTCTACACTGTCCATTGCTCTGGATGGTTGACCCAAGATATTTGAAGTCATCCACATTTACGACCTCTACTCCTTGCATCTTTACCTTTCCACCTGCCTCCCGCTCATTCACACACATGTATTCCATCTTGTCTCTACTGACCTTCATTCCTCTCCAGTGCAAACCTCCACCACTCCAGATTCTCTTCCACCTGCTCTCTACTCTCACCACAGATTACAATGTCATCTGCAAACATCATGGTCCATGGAGCCTCCTGCCTGACCTCATCTGTCAACCTTTCCATCACCATCGCAAACAAGAAGGGGCTCAAAGCTGATCCCTGATGTAACCCTACCTTCACCTTGAAACCATTTGTCACTCCAACTGCACACCTCACCACTGTCTCACTATCCTCATACATGTCCTGCACCACCCTAACATACTTTTCAGCTACACCTGACTTCCTCATACAGTACCACAGTTCCTCTCTTGGCACCCTATCATATGCCTTCTCTAGATCCACAAAGACACAATGTTGCTCCTTCTGACCTTCTCTGTACTTCTCTACCAACACTCTCAATGCAAAAATTGCATCTGTGGTACTCTTTCTGGGCATGAAACCAAACTGCTGCTCACTGATCTGAACCTCTCGCTTTAGCCTTGCTTCAAGAACTCTTTCCCATACCTTCATGGTGTGGCTCATCAACTTTATACCTCTGTAGTTACTGCAGCTCTGCACATCACCCTTGTTCTTAAAAATGGGGACCAGTACACTGCTTCTCCACTCATCAGGCATCCTCTCACTCTCCAGGATTTTGTTAAACAACCTGGTTAAAAAGTCCACTGCCTTCTCTCCTGAACATCTCCATACCTCCACAGGTATGTCATCTGGACCAACTGCCTTTCCATTCTTCATCCTTTTTAAAGCTGCCCTCACTTCCACCTTACTAATTCTCTGCACTTCCTGATCCACTATCTCTCCCCACGTTGTCCTCCTCTCTCGCTCGTTTTCCTCATTCATTAGTTCTTCAAAGTACTCCTTCCATCTACTCAACACTCTGTTCGCTCACTAGTACATTTCCCTCTCTATCCTTTATCAGCCTAACCTGCTGTACATCCTTTCCAGCTCTATCTCTCTGTTTAGCCAAACGATACAAGTCCTTTACTCCTTTTTTACTGTCTAGCCTCTCATACAGCTCATCATAGGCCTGAGCCTTTGCCTTTGCCACCATTCTTTTCGCTATGCGACTAGCCTCACAGTACTCCTGCCTACTTCCTTCATCTCTCTGGTTACCCCACTTTTTCTTAGCTGCCTTCTTCTTCTGAATACTCTCCTGGACTTCCTCATTCCACCACCAACTTTCCCTGTCTTCTTTCCTCTGACCAGACAAAACACCCAACACATTTTTGCCAGTTTCTCTCACCACCTTAGCTGTAGTTTCCCAGTCCTCAGGTAGCTCATTCATTTTTGCATCAACTAATTTGAGTAAAACTGAAGATTTTGCAATCTAAGTTATATTAGTAACCTTATTTACATGGATATACGTGAAACAAATATTTTATGAAACTCAATCTTGTCAAAATCTTGCTGTTCTTGAGATATTGATTAAAATCTTACTCTTCAAAGGGGGTGTACTCATTTATGCTGAGTACTGATTTTTTTAATATATATATATATATATATATATATATATATATATATATATATATATATATATATATATATATATATATATATATATATATATATATATATAAACTTTACTTTTTATGTAAGTCAATGGAACCAGACATCTTTCCAAGTCATTTTAGGCCATTTCTTTTGGTCCGTTTATCATTAAATCCACACAAAATGTAAAAACCAACAGGGATTTTCAAATTATGACAAAAACTGAAAAACAACAAAAATGGAAATGCAAGGTATTGTTCAGACATCAGCGATATATAAAATAAAAGAATCATCTTAATATTATTCAGCCTTCAGTATGCTTTGCGTTTGCCTTTGGTTGCGAGTCTTTTGTGTTGGACAAACCTAACAAACGAACAGCCTCACCATCCTATTTTTCTTCCTGTCTCCAGTGTATTAATACTGACATATGATCCATGCTGCGTTGTCGGCATAGCTCTCAGCAGCTGGTCCCGGCCCACTGCTCTCTGCCCTTTCCCTCAGACAATACACTAACTTTGTGTGCCCTCCTGAATAGGGGCAACAGTGGAGAGAAATAAATAGCTGTGCATGCAGAGGGACACAGTGCAGCTGAACTGTGGAGGGGGCAGGATTAGAGAAGAAACACTAAGGCCTGGTTTTGTGGGGATGTGATTGGGCTTATTCTGGGACTAAATTGTAACATTAATGGTGGTTTGCTGGAAACAAACAGCTTGTCAACAGCTGGTTGACCTGTGATAGGTATGTTTTGGTTTGAATTTGATGGTTTAGCTGGTAGTCCAGCATGACCAGCTAAGAAGGTCAAACCAGTCATGCTGGTCGACCATCTAAAACAAGCCTTATGCTAGTATACCACCTTAATCAGCTAGTTGTCCAGCAATATTGTTTTCATATAGTTGAGCTGGTTAACCTGCTTCACCACCAAAGACCAGCTTAAAGCATCTGAAACCAGTTACCAGCAAAATCTGGTTTTCTCTAGATTCGTCAGCGTGATAGTGTAAGATTGTGCCTAGTCTGGGTCTGAGAAACTGCCCCTAATATAAATACATGAGCGTATATTTTAACATATTTACCTATATGTCAAATGTATTGGCATATGTTTAGGTATAAAATGACACAAGGCCCTGGGCTTATACTCTAGTTTACCACATGATAAACAAGAATGTTAATTACTACACTGTCTAATAATATATCCATATATTTTGGATGTCTAAATCCAATATATATACACATGTATTCTTCTTTGCTTGGAATACATGAGCATATATTTTAGATGTGTAGAAATATATATGCACATGTATATTTCTACATTTAGCATTTTGGTACTAAGACATTTTTATTTATATGTTTTTGTTCTGTGTGGAGGCTAATGCTATTAATGCTAACTATACTAGTTCTTCCATCTTGGCAAAATCTCACGTGAAAACAGATGTAGGCACTACAGTAGGCCCTTCAGCTCAGATAGCTGCTCTTAAAAAAGAACCAGTGGCAGGTGCAGCAACATGCTGAGTTGTGAGCACCGTTTAATGTCACCTCAGGATGTGCGTGTCCATTCACACTTACAGCTGGACACCTCCAAAATCCAGCTGGCAGCCCAGAGCATGGCCATGGACAGCACGACATAGTAACAGTAGAGCTCATACTTGGGTAGAGCTGCTTTCACCCCCATCCTGTAAAAGCAAAGCACAGCACAACAAAAGAAATCTTAAAAAAGTGTATTTTAGTCAAAAGCATTGGTGAAGATGCTGGGGGTGTAATGATTCACAATTTTTTCAATAAAATATTGTTTTTTGCACTACGATGCAACATATTTGCAGCATAACAGAAGTGTAACAATGTACATTTTTTTGTCTTGGGAAGCCAAAGTGGAATTCTTCTGGTGGGCTGAGTGTCAAAAAAGACAAAATCATCAAAATCATAGGTAAGAATACATGTAGGTTTTTAAAAATGAATTTAACAAAGTTGACACTATATTCTGTGAAATACTGTAGTGTCCCCTTGCTGGGTAGTGCTGTGGAGGCATGGCCATGCAGAGGGCTATGCTAAGAGGCTCAAAGGTGGCACATACTCCCCATAGAAAGGGACATATATGCTGTTAATGTCCTTCTTTGTTAGTTTAAAGATGTTTTTCTGTTTTGATCCATTAGTGTTTTATTGTGTTTGGCCGTGTGGGCATTTTGTGTTTTAGCAGTTGGCCATCATGAGGTGGAAGCCTGTGGCTAATGGTGACCTCCCTCCATTGCGTTAGTGTGAGGTTAGGTGCCTTTTTGCCCTTTTGCCTTTTTTGTGCCAATAAAAAAAAGCATTATTTACAGCAGAATCATAGCCTCTCCTGCATCTTACTTTACCAAACCCAGCATATTTATCAGATATTAATTAATCAGTTCATTCAGGTTATCATGCCTGTTCTGTACAGCTCTGTGCAAAGGTTTTGGCACCCTGGTTACCTTTTTTTTTTTTTTTTAAAACATGGAAGCAAGTAAACATGTTCCTTCACAGAGAACACAACCCTGCATGTTTTAATGCACATATTTAACATGTTGTAAAAAATATAAATGTGCAAACATTATGCCACAATTAATTAAAATTAACGTTACAATTTGAAAATACAATTTGCAGAAATGTGCCTTATTTAAGTGTTAACTAATTTTCACTTGCTTCACAAGTTAACTTGTTAATGTAGTCACCACATTAGATTGCCCACAGGATATTTTTTAAATGAAAACACTGAACTTTTCTTTCTTTTTATAGAAACACACTTTTGCTCCTATAATGCTCTTTACCTTAATACAACACACCTGTGTATTTTTAATGTAAAACGTTTATAATGTAATGTCAGGAAAAATTGGTAGCAGGACATTAAAGAAAGGGGCGTGTCAAGGTTAGATTTCTACATGAGGATGTTTTAAATGGTACACTGTTCTAATGGTGAGTCTTCCAGGTTAGTATCTGATTGGAACGTGTTCAACGTCCCCCAACATTTTCAATCGAGCGAGGGCAAAAGTTTCCAGCAGAATGTGAGCTGGAGCATTTACACTGCGCAGCAGGCCTCGCTATTTTTAACCGGGCTATTTCTCTCCTCTCAATTGTGTTCCGAGCATCACATAAGAGCATTCTGGTGTGTTTTTTCATTCATTTTGTTATTTGATTCACTACTTCAAGTCATGTAACTGTTTAGAGAATGAGTTTTGTGAATTTTTGAGGGTACATGCACTACGCAGGTGAGTATCAGTAAGTGCTGTTAGTTGGACAGTTTTCTGTGATTTTTTGATGAAATTAGGTCACCATGCACTGCAAGCAGCTGTCAAATGGTTCCTAGTGACACCTGCTACTAACCTTGAGTGCAGCACAGCCACTGCAAAGCAGAAAAGGAGCTTAAATCAGTCAGATCCCTTTAGAATAACAGTAGAGAGTAGAATACTAATGTAGTCAAAGAATAATCACTTTTAAAAGTGCAGCTGAAAACTCTCTAGAACGAGAACTGGTGCTGAAAGCAATGGAACCTCCAGGCTGCCAGCTGGGCAGTTGCGGACAGTTAAAGGTGAAGGGGGTGGGGCTCCAAAAGTGGGCAGAACTGGTGGGATAGGCCCGCAGCACCACTCTTCACAAATGATCAAGCCTGCAATACTGTTGAGCGTTGACCTGTAGGTTTGAAAGTAATTCATTCCTGCTGAAAAAGTACTTAGAAGCAGCCATTCGTGACATATTAAACCATTAGTATCCTTTACATTGTGATATTAACCCATTAAAAAAAGCCAAAACACATTACAAAACCATCAGGATCCAACAGAAACACTTACTGGTTTATATGGGTTTTATCAGCAGGGATGCATTTTTTTCAAAAACAGTGCATACAAACATAATACAACTTACATTAACTTAACATTAAATTACTCATACTGCTATAAAACGGCATGCCTCATTTCCAGAACGCTAAAACAGACCTGTTTTTAGACAAAAACAAAATTATATGCACATTTGCAAATCGATGCTTACAGCATATTGCAAAAAAAACTTGGACAGGGGCAACCAGCATAAAGGTAAAGCCCATGTGTGGCCATCTGTGAAGGCACAATAAACGCTGGAAGATATTTACTATTTCAGAGCAACACATGCTGCCTTCTAGATGACATCTTCTTCAGGAATGTCCCTGCTTATTTCTGCATACCAATGCCAGGCAATATTCTGCACGTGTAACCGGAAAGTTGAGGTGCTACACTAACCTGTTCGCAGTCCAGATCCGCCTCCTATTGAAAACATGCAGCATATTGTGAAGCACAAAATACATCAACCAAGGCCATGTATGGCTATAAAGCTGCAGATTTGTATAATGGAAAATGGCAATAAAACTTTCTAAACTGGATTAATTGGTGTTTTCAGTCCCCAAATGATTATTAAGTAATGTTAAAATGGGAGGTGAAGTGATTTTCTTCCATCTCAGCTAGAAATAGGGTTTAAAAAATGGGAAGAAAAAGGTTTAATCATGTATGGTCAATTATTTAACCTGATGTCCTTTGAGCAGATTCAACATAAATACAACCTTCCAGCAAATTACTTACTTAAATACCTGCAGCTGAGGCATTATTTAAAGACACACAAAGAATGGGACAAATTATGTAATTTTCCATCCAATATAGAACACTTTATGTTAACAATTAAAGGGACAATTAAAAAGATTATATCACACATATATAAGATATTACAAGGAGAATTAGTGGATAACAGCTTAGACATTAAAGAGAAAACCATCATTTCTGACAAAAAGTGGGAATTATCATGTAGAGAGGGATTTAGAACAACTAGTAGCGCAATTTGGAAGGAATTCGAATGGAAAGTTAAGATGAGATGTTTCAGAACTCCTCTTGTCACATCAAAGTTTAACGGCACCTCTGATTGGTGCTGGAGGGGCTGTGGCCTGGTAGGAGACCATACACACATATTTTGGGACTGTCCAAAGTTATCAGAATACTGGCAAAACATACAAAATGAAATAAAAAAAATGCCTAAATATAGAGTTGCCCTTAGAACCATCTTGTTTTTTATTAGGAATATTACCAGAAAACAGAGGAAATAGTAATCAGACATCATTACTGAGAGTCCTTCTACTAATTGCTAAGAAGACGTTTAAGAATGTTTACTATAGGGAAAGTATAACTGCGAAATTACAATTGAGATCAGATGTATTCTTGACTAAATGGTCCTCAGTAATCACGTTTTCAACAGATGTCATTTAAACAATTCCCTCTGTATGTATGTATACACAAGTAAATGTATTTATTAGATTTTTTTTCTTTTTTCTTCATGTAAAGAAAAGCACTGTGTGATTTAATCTGAAACATCTATTTGATTCTTTTATGTTTATGGAATAATTTGGTTATTGATCCCTGAGGAATTGTTTATGGACAATGAGAGGATGCCAAAATCCATTGACTGCCTCCAGGACATAAACCTCTGAGCCCTGTGCTGTGTTTTTGAAGATAACTCCACTTGACAAAAAGGAAATAAGAAGTTCTTTTAAAAAAAAAAAAAAAAAAAAAAAAAAAAAAAAAGAGGGGGGGGTGGAGGTGAAATAGTTCTAAACATACTTCAACTATATTGAAACATGTTGCAGGCATCAAATTTGGGGTGAGCATATATTTACCAAAATAAAAAAATTCAGAAGGTGAAACGTTAAATATGCTTTTGTACAGTTTTTAATACAGGTCAAACAGAATTTGCTTTCTTTTTTTATTTCATATGCAGTTCTAAAATTTTTTGGAATTGAGAATTGTAATATACAAGGTATGATAAAGAGATGAAGCATGGACTCATTAGACTCTAAGAATAAGTAGTTTAATGTGTGAAATCAGCTTTAAAAACAAATAAAACAACTTACCTGGATGTCGTTTCTGGTCGGTCTGAAAAGGGCAGGCACTGTTTGGAGAATGACAGCTTTGTTCATTGTTTAGATACTCAGTAAGCTTGAGCAACGAAAAGAAACAAGCATGGCTTGTCTTCTCTGAAAGTGGGGTATCAGTTTCTGCCTGTCCCCAGTGTGAGATAAAAACCCTTACATTACTCAATATTGACAAAAGGACATACAAAAATATGAAGAATAAATTTGACAGAATATCATTGTTCAGGTTTTTTATAACCTTTACAAAGTCAGACAATTAATCCACTGTATTTCCACATCACCCCAAGTTAACTGTACAACTGCAGAGCCACACATGCCTCACTATTTTTGTAGTAGTTACATACTGACTTAAATACGTTATCATAAACCAGTGTAAATTAATGGATGTCTAATATGTACATTACCATGCAAGTCAGACACGACCCTTTCATTGCCCCCCCCCCTATTTTATGTTAACATACTTTGTCTTTACGTGACATTGAAAGATTAATAACTTAATGTTTGACTGAAAATTAAACCAATGCTGGACTTGACTTTTCTCACAGTATCATGTACAATGTTCAGTACTCTGCATGTGTGCCATAATACAAAATTCAAGCATGTACACACACACACACACACACACACACACACACACACACACACACACATTACACCATCAGTGCCAATGTGCTCAACAGGCCATTCAGATATCAGACATAACTCACACTGTTGTAGGTCCAGAAATTGCTGGCTTGATTTATTGAACCGAAGATGCATTCCATAATTACCCAACTTCTTGAATGGTGAAAACCCTTTCTCCACACACAATTCATATTACATTATCCCTTTTAAAATGCATCCCATTATGTCTGTAAGGGGCTTCCCGGAACGCTGGCAGAAGCAGGTATCGATAAACCCCCTTTGCAGTATAAGGAATATAGATAGATTCTTTTTTTGATAAGATGGTTGTAACTGTGCAGATCACATAGTGTGTCTGGTGCACATTGATCGTTTGTATGCAATAAAATCGTTCCTATGGGTGCAAAGTGTAAAAATGTCCATGGCTGCCCCACGTGCAGGAGGAAGGAGAAAGCCAGGGCTAATTTACTCTTCCACGGTGTCCTTCTTGGTGGTTGCCTGCCCTTCGAAGATGGGGTATTTGCCCTCAACCTCAGCCCATGTGGTCACACCGTTGGCAAGATCTCGGATGATTTCAGGCAACTCAAGGACCTAACACACAGAGTCAAGCAAATCAGTACTCCTTTCAGTTGGCAAACACAGAAACAGGATCAGGAAAAAAAAAAAAACTTGGCATGAATTAGGTGACAATGGAGCTGCAAAACTATGAGCATCACTGGGATGACCACCTAACAACAAAAGATCAAGCTACTGTCACCTTCTTTAACCCCTTAAAGCCTAGACTTATAATTCAGTTCTAAGAGCACATTAATCAGCAACTAATAGCAATGAAAGTAACCTAAATAACTTGAGGCATGTGATAAATGATGTTATGGTCCTCAGTTCAAGACAAGTGACAAAGCTTTGAAATTTGAACAGCTGCGATTTCTGTACACCAGGTGGCGCTGTGCAACTTCTATTTGGCTAAACAGGGAGGGACAATTCACTATCATCACGTCACCATTTTTCTTGCTAGTTGCTTTCAGTATTTAATTATGGAGGGTAAAGAAAACCTTGTCTTTGAGGAAAATGACTTGAGAGAAGAGGAGGCAGTAAGAACACTGCAGCAATTATATTTTTTTAATTCCTATTTTTGTTGGCTTATTGCATGCTGAGTAGTGAATGTAAAAGCCCAGTGTAAGGGCAATGCTCTTAACATGGATATTAATTTGATTTGATCTTTTTAATAGTAATTATACAGACTCGATGTCTAACCTGATTAATAAATCTAACATCTGAAGTTAATGTATTTCAATGGGAGCAAGCCAAATCGCTTTCTTCGCCAACTGCTGGTCACTGTAGGGGCGTGTTACTAAAGCATAGACAGTTCTGAGCCCCAAAGCAAACAACTATTGTATTTAAATAAATAATCTACCCTAATAATAACGTTTATCAACCAGCGTGTCTCTTGTTCGATGTGCATCTGACATTGAGTCTCAACTTATGACTCAAATGGTTACTGAACCACATAATCGGACTGATCAGTAGCTGTATGCTGTATGTGAAGATGATAAAAACAAAGAAAACAAATTATCTTGTATGTCATCATTCACATCACATATGCTGCTTAAAATTTCAGCAACCCCCACTTAAAACACTATCTTTTGTACCTAACAATTGCTGTATGTGTTTTTAACTCTCTCATTTTAATAACTAGTAAAGTCTATATATATATATATATATATATATATATATATATATATATATAAAAAAGATATTCTGAGCACTTGTGTGTGCAGTTGATGTAGAATGGTTTTATTACCTCAGCCCTGATCTGCCTCATGGTGTCCCGGTCTCTGAGAGTAGCTGTGTGGGGAGTCTCGTTGACCGTGTCAAAATCAATAGTGATGCCGAATGCTACACCGATCTCATCTGTCCTTGCGTAGCGCCTACCAATAGACCCTGAGGAATCATCCACCTTGTAGGACACACCGTTTTTGGTCAAGGCTTCAGCTATGGAGCAGAAGGTAAGTGTTAAAATATACTGCAGGTATAATAGGATAGACTTATCCCACTGGGGGAAATTTACAATGAACATTTTCATTGCTAATGCAATGAAGCATTGTGGTGCATCAATCTGACTAAACTGTATTGCTCTTAAAATGTCAATTACGATAAATTAACATGAACAACATAATACTGAGATCCTTGAGGAACTGCACGCACAACTAAGGTCAGAGTTTCCCATCCCTAATAATGATTTACAATAATATCTAAATATAATTATCACATTTAAAACTGTAGAAGATGTGTACCAAGCACTCACATAGTTCACGCACAAATGGCATGAATTCCTCATTTTGGCTGAGTGGAAGGACGGAACATTTGTAGGGTGCTACAGTGGCCGGGAAACTGAAAAACTAAGTAAAAAAGGGATGTTAGTCTCACTCACAGCAATTATTTTCACTGCAGCACCTTTAAACACACTACAAATTCAAAAGCATTACTGAATTACTTTTAGTTAATCATATTTACCGTTCTTTGCTCATCACCCTCTCTGATGTGGAATGTGTGCTCAAAAATAGAGTACATGATTCTGCCGATCCCAAAGGAAGGCTCAATTACGTTGGGGACGATATCTTCAACTGAGGAGAGAAATACTCATTTAACACTCACATACCAAGAAATGATGCACTTTATTAAAAAAAAAACGCCAATTTAAATTAAACACTATTTTAAGAATGTTTCTGCAGACTGCGTGATATGCCTTACATATTAAATATCCCTTGACTTAAGGTCAAACCATTTCCCTGAATTGTTACGAGAAATAGTATTTACATTTTCTCCTTGATACTGCAGCTTTATGAGCACAATTTTGGAAAAGCCATTTCAATAGGAATTTACACTAGTGATGCCAATTGTCATGCGACAAATTATTACTGCTACAAACTTTTTAATGGATGCAGCTTAATCCATAGTCCATGTATAAAAATATGCTACTAAAACACCCTGTTTTGAAATCAGTTTTTGTGATTCAAAAACACCTATTCAGCCTGAAGCTCTTTAGCTCCACCTATTCACATTAAAGTTATGAGTGTTGCAGCCTAGACTTTTAAACAACGCACAACACAGGGTAGCAACTTAGTTAGTGGTGAAATTTAGAAACTTTGGGAACTCCATGTTTACAAGATAAATGTTACTGAATTGCTGAAAGTATTAGAATTCAGTTTCATTCTCCTACCATGCAAGGTTTTCTGGAACCTCTTGACGTTCACCATGTCCTTAGTGAGCTTGAAGGTTGTGCCATCAATCTCGATGGTGAACTCACTGCAGAGATCAACAACAGAAGCCTTCAGTAAGTCTAGAGGACACTGTCAGTCATATGAAGGGCATCCTGTTTCTCACAAAGGATTGCCAAAGTTCAGTTTGCTTTTGCCAATAACTGTATGTGCTGTGTAGTGTCTGCCCTTGGTTACTCACCCATTCTCACTGAGTAGCTTCTCCTGATCTGTGACATAGCACTCATCACACGCAGCAAGGAAGTCCATTACCAACTTTGCTTCTTTCCTGTACGTCTTGCCAATGGCTCCTTTGTTTGGCTCAAACTGGACAACATTAAAAACTTTGTGTGAAGCAGTTAAGGATATTTACATGAGCTGTGGATCCAGATCATGCATTTGTATTGAGCAAAATTTGCAGGTAGGTAATACTATAAATGAAGGTAATTTTACACTATATGCTTTAAAAGCAGCCTCAAAGTCATAAGACAGAAGTCCAAGTCAAGGATATGAGTTCCTTTAGAGGTCTCTCTGCAACCAGAGGGACTCTGGTAGCACGCGCATGGCACAAAAGATCATAGCATGAACGGTCAGCGCACCCCACAATCTCGATCCAGCCCTGTGAGGAGGCATCAAACACAAAACTCAAAATAAGTCACAGGGCTCATAGCAAATGGCTCCACCATTTTAAGGTTGTAACAACATACATAGGAGGTTTTGGTCTCAGCGTCCCAGCAGTCGCAAGCATAATGGGCCATCTCATTATCCATGTGCTGGCGAAAGCGCAGTTTGTCCTTGGCCACACCAACTTTGATCAGGTAGAGGTAGATCCTACCGATGAAGTAGCCCAGAACAGAGTTGTTGATGACTCCCTAAAAAACAAGAAATACATCAATTATACTGTGCAAAAGCAAACATCTCATACAAGAGTTGCTGTCCGTTAAGAAGGTCTTCAGCAGCAAGTCTGCCCACACTAGACAGGTTAGAAAAAAAAAAGGGAAAAAAAAACAACTAACAAAAAAGGATAAATAGGCCTACAACAAAGAGACAAAATTTTTTTTTTTAAATAATAATAATAATAATAATAATTTCACAAATACAACCCCAATTCCAATGAAGTTGGGACATTGTATAAAAACAGAATGTGATGATTTGCAAATCCTTTTCAACCTATATTCAATTGAACACACTACAAAGACAAGATATTTAAATGTTCAAACGGATAAACTTTGTTTTTTGCAAATATTCACTCATTTTGAATTTGATGCCTGCAACACGTTCCAAAGAAGTTGGGACAGGGGCGTGTTTACCACTGTGTTACACCACCTTTCCTTTTAACAACACTCAGTAAGCATTTGGGAACTGAGGACACTAATTGTTGAAGCTTTGTAGGTGGAATTCTTTCCCATTCTTTCTTGATGTAAAACTTCAGCTGCTCAACAGTCCGGGGTCTCCGTTGTCGTATTTTATGCTTCATAATGCGCCACACATTTTCAATGGGAGACAGGTCTGGACTGCAGGCAGGCCAGTCTAGTACCCGCACTCTTTTACTACGAAGCCACGCTGTTGTAGCACGTGCAGAATGTGGCGTGGCATTGCCTTGCTGAAATAAGCAGGACGTCCCTGAAAAAGACGTTGCTTGGATGGCAGCGTATGTTGCTCCAAAACCTGTATGTACCTTTCAGCATTAATGGTGCCTTCACAGATATGCAAGTTACCCATGCCATGGGCTCTAACACACCCCCATACCATCAGAGATGCTGGCTTTTGAACTTTGCGCTGATAACAATCCGGACCGTCCTTTTCATCTTTGGCCCGGAGGACACGACGCCCATGATTTCCAAAAACCATTTGAAATGTGGACTCGTCAGACCACAGGACACTTTTCCACTTTGCGTCAGTCCATCTCAGATGAGCTCGGGCCCAGAGAAGCCGGCGGCGTTTCTGGGTGTTGTTGATATATGGCTTTCACTTTGCATGGCAGAATTTTAACTTGCACTTGTAGATGGAGCGACAATCTGTGTTAAACACTGACAGTGGTTTTCTGAAGTGTTCCTGAGCCCATGTGGTAATATCTGTTACAGAATGATGTCGGTTTTTAATGCAGTGCTGCCTGAGGTACAGAAAGTCACAGGCATTCAATGTTGGTTTTCTGTCTTGCCGCTTACTTGCAGAGATTTCTCCAGATTCTCTGAATCTTTTGATGATATTATGGACTGTAGATGATGAAATCCCTAAATTCCTTGCAATAGCACATTGAGAAACATTGTTCTTAAACTGTTGGACTATTTGCTCACACAGTTGTTCACAAAGTGGTGAACCTCGCCCCATCCTTGCTTGTGAATGACTGAGCCTTTCAGGGATGCTCCCTTTATACCCAGTCATGTTTCCAATTAACGTGTTCACCTGTGGAATGTTCCAAACAGGTGTTTTTTGAGCATTCCTCAACTTTCCCAGTCTTTTGTTGCCCCTGTCCCAACTTCTTTGGAACGTGTTGCAGGCATCAAATTCAAAAAGAGTGAATATTTGCAAAAAACAATAAAATTTCCATTTGAACATTAAATATCTTGTCTTTGTAGTGTATTGAAAAGGATATGCAAATCATCGTATTCTGTTTTTATTGATGTTTTACACAGCGTCCCAACTTCATTGAAATTGAGGTTGTAATTTTAACTGTAATGAAGATTAGAAATAGGGATTAAAAACAGGGTTTGTTCGCTTCACTTGCCTATGCCGGTCAGTACAGACACCTTCAAACAGTTCGAGTAGCAGCAGTGAGGGAGCTGTGAAACCATTTTATGATTTACGCGTAAGACAGTTGGTTTTAATCAATTAAAATTTCTTGGCTCTTAAAGAAAAAAAAAACTGAATAGTTGGGACTGATTTTACTGAAATATGGTGCTATAGTCCTAACAGAAAATGTGAAACATGGTGTTTCGTCTTTGCTGTTTCATCAATGAAGGAAAAAAAAAAAAAAAAAAAGAAAAAAAAAAAATCTACCTCTTCTGGATGTTTGCAGACATAAGCAATAAACTTCCGATAGCATCCTTCAAACTTCAAAAGCAAAGTTAAAAGTTTTTCCAGGGGGGGACGGGGGGGGGGGACCATTTGTAACTTTTTAATAACCTTGTGGGTTGTGGATTTCGTGGCATGTACTATAGCCTGCATATAGTAATAATTTTAGTAAGTTCATTTTTGTTGAGAGTGGGGGTATAAATTATGGCCCCCAAATTACAATTCAAGAAGCAATTTAATGAATCACAAAGTCTCAATTTTACAAAGACTTTTTTCTTTTAAATATTTTTTTACATTCAGATGTGACTGAATAAACCGTTAACACAGTAGTAGAACAGACTATTAATACACTACATTAATACACTACTAATACACTACATACCTGTTCCACTGCATCCCCCAGCCTCATAATATGGGCTGACTGCCCACTGGTCTGCGCTTTAGAGGAATACAACAAGATCTCCAGATCGGCAACGTTGGAGAATTTGGAATGAACCTTTTCATCCGGGTCAACAAAGTGCTCAATCTCAGCCATTGTAAACTCCCTGAGAGAGAAAGTATGTAAACACAAATGTGAATTCAATATTTATCTTTAAAAAAAAAAAATCTGACTCATTACCACAAATTCAGAAATAAATGCCAGAGCACTCACCTGACACGAATAAGGCCCGAGCGCGGCGAGATTTCATTCCTGAAGGAGTTTCCAATTTGAGCAGCTGCAAATGGCAGCTTGCCCTGGTTAAACTCCAACAGACGTTTGAAGTTTAGGAAGATTCCCTGAGCAGTTTCAGGCCTCAGATAGCTGCAGAAATTGAACAAGTATAGTAAAGGAAAAAGAAAATTTTGTTCTATAAGAATAATTCTGTCACAGCCGTCTCTGCTCACCCTGACATATTCCCCCCAGGTCCAATGGACGTCTGGAACATCAGGTTGAATGAGATGGGTGGTGTGAGGTCATTTCCTGTGCTGGGTGACTTCACGTTGTATTGTACAAACAAGTCAGCCAACTCCTGCTGAGAATAGTTGTCCATCTATGGAGACCAGCAGCACAGCAATTTATCTCCAAGTTCAGCCATATGAAACATACCAAAAAAAATGGATGCACAGGGTAGAAAACAGTGAAATGATCCAAGAGATTAAGATTTAGTTCAGCAGAAAGGACCCTTATATTTGTACATAAATACATTCAATATTATGAAAATCAAAACTCATCTTGCTATATTAGTACTGCACAGTGAGAGATAATTTCGCAAAGCTGATCCAAAAAAAAAAAAATGCTTTGGATGTTGTTCAAAAGTGTTGCTTGATTAATACACAGTACTAAGCATAAAGGGAAAGATACCTGAGTGATGACCCCTTCCATTTCATTCTTCTTTTCTGCAGTACACTTCTTGTCACTCATCAGCTTCTGGAGATGAGCTGTGACGGCACAGAAAAATGCAATTTGTAATTATGGTGAAATTAGTAACATGCAGAAATGAAAGTGTGTGCATGCAAGTCAGATATTACTGTATCGAGGATTCTCAATTGTTGTCTAAACATGCCAAACTACTTCTTGTTACTTTATAGAGCACATTATAATGATGCCAGTGGAAAGCCACCAGCAGGTTGTACATTAGAAGACTAACTCCAAGAAGTTTGGGGAGCTCAGAACAGAATGGTATCAAGGTGGGTTCTGCTGCTGATGTGAGCAAATGTCCACATTATTGTCCACAAATATATCACAATGTGACCTGATGTAAATTATGTGCTAAATAAACAGCAGGAGCATAAATTAACCTTTTGTTTACACACTGATAGAACAGGTTGATTTCCACAGAAGGCCATATGACAATGGCTCTAAGACCAGACTATTAAATGTAACTGGTTTTCAAAATACCAATAATTTCAAGTGGAATACCATTTGAACCAGTATACTGACACAACTGCTGTCCACTTCATCCAAGTCGTCAAAAATTCTACCCCCAGCCTTGACCTTCCACTGGCTTGAGTCCAGGGCTCCTTTGAGAGATCAGTGTTGGTTTTTCCTAGAAAAGCCCTTTGTGATTCTTATGGACTACTACAGTTCCTCTCAGGGATAAACTTGGGAGCCTATAAAGCTCAAAGATAATAACACTTGCTTTGGTCAGGCTCATTCAGTGGATTCAACCGTTTACTTCCAGCTTTCACGGTGATCCCTATGACGTAGACAACTACAATGGCATACCTTTTAAAAGATGGTCAGCTCGGAAGCACTCGCCATTCATGACATCTTTCACCATGTAGTCTGCGAACTTGTCCACGTGCCCTGACGTCCTTGAAAAGAAATAGAAGGGCATTCAATTTCATTTCCCCTGAGAATACAGCATGTCAGGTGAAAAAGACAACCTTTTACATTGCTGATGACCAATGCAAGTGAACTGTTAAGAATGCAGAACAATTTTTAAAATGTTCCTTAGGTATGTAGCTAATTCTAGTGTTTTTAGCATGAGTGCTTGCAGAATGAGTTTTCTGGAGCATATATTACTCAAGAAGAAATGTCTTGCTTAACTACACATGATTCTGTGCAACCACAGACATTTGTGTGTATGCAGTGCATACTAATAGGGTTTTCACCAAGGAGAAAGAACTGAGAAATCATGTTTGTTCAGCTGGCTGAAAAGAAGTGCTGTAACAAATAACGTTATTGTAAATGTTGATAAAAAGCAACACAAATCTTATTAATCAGCTGTCATGATGACGTTTTTGCTCCCAAGTTACATCACAAATGAAGATTACGGTACAGCACTCTGTACAGTTAGACAGACAACTGTCATACAGTTAGAGACAAAAACACAGTTACACTTCACTTCAAGGCCATCTAAAAAGAGGATTTCTTATAACACTCACTTGAGGACGGACTCAGGAGTCAGCATGGTGCAGTCGATCTCCAGAATCTGCTCCTCCTGAATAAAGTGCTGCCTCCAGACCTGCAGAATATTGTTCTTCAGGGCACAGCCAACAGGTCCAAAATCATACAGGCCACTGACACCTGAAACAAGTCAATCATTCACAAAAGGTGGTATATAGTAACATTACTACAATTATTTGTTTATTCACATTAGTCTCAATGTTCTCAATATACAACAACAATACTATCTACATTTTTTAAACCTCTCATCACAATACATAAGAAATTTCAGAGAAAATGGTACCTTTCCATTCATATAGTCAACCAGGTAAGCAGAGTAAGAGAAAGATTTGCCCATTTTTGGTGAAACTCCACAGATGAGATTAATATTTTCTCTTTCATTTCTTAAGAAATCACTTTTGCTCAATTTGCTCCATAACCCCAAAATGAAAGATTATCAGTCCTAAAGAACAGGTGCAAAAGCATCCTCGATTCTCCTGATTCTGGGTTAGCTCTTGGTTCAGTAAAAGCACTGAAATTAGAAATGAAATTTACTCCCAAAACAGATGGCACACTGTCTGCCAACCAGAATGAAATCTGGCAGCAAATTCTGCCAATTTCAGGGCTGAACATCAGTGGTTTCACATAGAACTTATTGCCAACAACCTAATAATCAGGCCACTCTGCAATCTTTTTTTACACTAAAATAATAGCAAGAAAATAGCTAAGAATTAAAACACACCCCCATAAATGGCAAACGCCTGGTCATAAAAGAACCGTCTCTTTAGCGTATCCTCCATCTTAGTTCTGTCCACTATGTCATCTTTGGGCTGCAGGGCAAGTTCCTGTAAGAGAATAAAACATGTTTGGTAAACAATCCTCCTGTCCTGTTATTGTGCATTTAAAGCCAGAAGTGGGAAGAAAAGCTAAAACACACATTCAAGCAAACGTTGCTGCTTTAAACAAGGAGTGATTTAAGTACAAATACCATACCTTCACCCATTTAACAGAACTCCAGATTTTGTATCATTTTGCATTTTTATCCATCAGTATTCTCTCACTACAATACCCAGCATGCATTACATAAATACATCATACAAGCATAGAAATACCCAGGGGAATCCCCTAGTGTGATACAGAAACGCTACCACAGCCACTGACGTGGAGGCAAATATAGATAGATAGATAGATATATATATATATCTCCATATGATATGTGGCTCTACAGCAGTAACATAATCTACATCCTAGCACCAAAAAACAAAATTCACACAAGTGGCCCTAATATATCTGCCACTGTATCTGCTTGTAGTTTTTCCAAAGGTTCCCACCATCTTTAAGATACATTTTCCACAGATTGTATAAAAGAAAGTCTCCTGAAGCTTGTTGCACCACTGGAGGAGGCAAGCAAGCATATTCGCAACTGATGTAGTGATGGCCACATTTTTCATTATGGCCATACTGTCTTTTTAATCAAAAAGGTATGTGCAGCAATAAAGCAGTAGAGCAGTCCAAGCTGCTGAACCAACACAGCAAAATGAAATCACAACCCAAGAAGGGACGATTAGGAAGTAACTGTGAAGAACTGAAACTGCACTGAATGTTTACATAATTCAGTTGCTGACATGTACACAAAGCCAGAGTGGTTTTGCTGTGAAATGCTCTTTTGCACAGAAGCTTGATGAGTCAGAAATATTGACATTTCTCATAGGAACCAGAGATCTGAAGAGTTTACTGCCTGCAAAAGCTCCCTCACTGAAAATTATTACAAGAAATGGTAAGACATATGCCACTGATGTCTGAGACACTCGCATATACAATGCGTTGAGAGGCAAAATAGCTCTTAATAAAACCGTTTTTTGCCCAGATTTAACTCCATTTTATCATCATCATTGTTACATTTACATGTTCAGAACGCTCTTGAAGATTCACTGGTGGATTAGAATAATAAATAAAACTTTCACTTTAAAACAGTGCAATTACAGGTTTCTATCACCTCCACCGTAACGAAATGCGTCAGTACGCCTCTATAAAACTAAGCCTCTTTGAATGACTAACATTTTGATAACTGAACTAGGCAGAGATTTTTAAAAAACTGGTGGCGTTCTCCTTTGATGGATGCTGTATTTGGAAGAACAAGCACATCCGTCCTCACCTTGGCCTCAAGCATCTTTTTCCGGGCCTTGAGCTCAGCCACAGCTTTGGTCACATCCACGTCAGGGGCACTTTCAGCTTTCATTTTACGGACCAGCTCGCCCTGGGCAGAGGAAGCAAGACGAAAATGAAACCAAGGCACACAAGAAAACCTGGGCCAAGCATCGCCCCACATTTACTCACAGTCCACCTACTTTCTCCCCAGAAACCACTTGACTTCTGAGTGAACTCAGGCCCAGAGAGAGAGGAGGAGCCCAACCCTGTTCTCTCCCTCCCCAGCAGCCAGACGAGTCTGAGCTCAAAACGTGGCACTGCAAAACACGAAGCTAAAGCTGGCCTCCTCTTCGAATTCTCCCGTCCCACCTTAAATGGTGCCGCAGTTACTTTCTGCGACACCCAGCCAGAGCGTAACCTGCTGCACCATTTAAGGTGGAACGGGAGAATTCGAACAGGAAGCTGCCAAATAAGATGCTGACTTCAGCTTCGTCTACAAGACTGATGCAGAACTGAACCACAACAGCCAAAGTGCAAAACTCGGCTGATTAGTTAACGCCATTAATCTGGAATTAATGCGGTCTTTAGCTCCTGATACCTGCATCTGAATGAAATAACGCTGACCAGCTGCACGTTAACGTGGCCAGCTAATCTAGCTCCATTCATCCCGGCCAACCTGCCCCAAACACAAGCTAAAACAAATACGAAGTGAGCTCGTGTTACATTTTAAACAGGTTAATGAAATGTAGTGTAGAACGTGTCGTAGCTGTGTTTAGCTTTAGCTACCTGCTCCTTCACCGCTTGCCTCAGGGGAGCCAGTATCTCCTCGACGTTTCCATCCATATTTTGACCTTCAGAAAGCTCCAACCAGCGGCTTTTCTTGTGTTTCTTGCCCAGGCAGGCGGACAGGGAGAGCAGAGAGCTGAGTGGAGGTGTGCAGGGGGGCTGCGGGGTGGCTCTGCGGGCTGAAGGCTGTGTGTAGATCCGCAGGGTTGGTGTCGCTCTCCGCAGCAGCAGCAGCATGAGAGCAGCGCGCAGTCAGTCAGTGCATGATGAAATCGGGGGAAATAAGTAAACATACGCCGAGGACCGCCGCACTTTCGACACTCTGCAAACGTGGAGGCCGCGCTCCAATTCACCTGCTTGTGTTTTTGCTAGAACGTGTTGCATAGAATTCAGAGCAGTGGTCTTCAAATGAGAGCAACTACAGTCTAGTAACATAGGATGCTAGTCACGTGTGTTCTAAATAGGACGATTAAAGGGCTTGGGTTCTGTTTAGAGCACTTAGTAACTAACTTATAGTTCTGGGCCCTTTTGTTCTAAATAAAATGATTAGCTCCTTTCTATTCTATTCAGAGCACTTAGCAACTATAGCTCGTTCTGGCCAACTGGGTTCTAAATAGAACGAGCAGCTAGTTGTGTTCTGTTTTAGAACACTTACATTTAGAGTATTTAGTAGATTAGCACTCTGCAACTATAGATTTACTAGTTCTGGCCACTTTTGTTCGAGTAAAATCATTAGCTAGCTTGTGTTCTATTCAGAACGCTTAGCGACTACAGCTTGACCTCTTGTGTTCTAAATAGAATGATTTGCTAGCTCATCGTGTTCTGTTTGGAAGACTTCGCAACTATAGTTAGGACCACTAGCGCTCCAAATAACACAGGTAGCTAGCTTGAGTTCTATTTACAACACTTGACTAGAAGCTACAGTTCTGACCACTTTTGTTGTAAATAGCTAGTTTGTGATCTAGAATGCTTAGCAACTGTGACCTTACTACTTGTGCTCTAAATATCATGATTAGCTAGCTTGTGCTATATTTATACAGACTTCTGACCGTTAGTGTTCTAATTAGAACGACGAGTTAACGTGTAGAATTCTCAACATGTATGTCCAGAACACTTAACCTAGCAACTAGAAAGAAATCTAGCTACTTCTGATTAGAACATTTAGCAGTTAGTGTTCTAAATCTGGCGGCACGGTGGTGTGGTGAGTAGCGCAGTCGCCTCACAGTCAAGAGGGCCTGGGTTCGATTCCCCGGCCGGGCGGCCAGGGTCCTCTCTGTGTGGAGTTTGCATGTTCTCCCCGTGTCTGCGTGGGTTTCCTCCGGGTTCTCCGGTTTCCTCCTGCAGTCAGGCCAAGTCAATTGGATATGCTACGTTGCCCCTGTCTGCCCTGCGATGGACTGGCGACCTGGCCAGGGTGTATCCTGCCTTCTTGTGTTCTAAAACAGAACACAAGCTAGCTGCTCGTTCTATTTAGAACACAGTTGTCCAGAACGAGCTATAGTTGCTAAGTGCTCTGAATAGAATAGAAAGGAGCTAATCTTATTTAGAACAAAAGGGCCCAGAACTATAAGTTAGTTACTAAGTGCTCTAAACAGAACCCAAGCCCTTTAATCGTCCTAATTAGAACACACGTGTCTAGCATCCTGCTGGGATAGGCTCCAGCACCCCAACTAGAACACCAACTAATGATTACATAGAATTCTGGCTACTTGTGATCAAACTACACGCCAATTCTGGCCCCTAACTAGTGCAACAAACCTGTTGGCGCACAATCCCTCATTTTCTATACACGTCATTTACATCTCTTTGTAAACTAGTACAAGTTCTAAAGTAGGCTTCACATAACGGTGTCCAGAATTGTGCTAACTCAGGCGCAATTCAACACATTACTTTATATAGGTGAGAGTTCTACACACTAGTAAGGCTCTAGTGAGGACACACTTGCGCATATTGGAACGTGGCCCGAGAGCCATTTCCAGTCTCGTCTTTTGGGTCTGCAGATTCACCACAAGCGTGGTTTTGTTTCAGCGCGCTGAACGTACAGAAATACAGTTATTTATAAATGTATGATATATATAGAATGTATCTAAAATAATGAAAGCACACAAGAGTACAAGCAAACATTTAATTGTCGAGGAAACAACAGGTCGCAACTAGGAACATAAGCGAGCTTGGACTGATTTGCTAATAATTAGTTAGACAGCAGGGGGCGTAATGAGTCAGTCAGCTCATGCAGGTGCCTCAAGTTTAGTACTTGATATTGTTCTGAATATTATAAGACGCGAAAGAAGTATTATTACTGGTAATATAATTATTACAACATTATTATTATCGTATGTTATAAAGATGTATTGTCAACAAATGAAAATTATTATTATTATTATTATTATTATTATTATTATAACTAAACTTGTTATTCTATTGTTGAGATTGAGAACAGGGTCATTCAGAGTGATTTGATGTGAAGCGGTTCATTGTACAGAAACTTACAGACTCAGATTTCTTTACAGTGGTGATGATTGGAACCAGGGGTCACACTGTCTACAACAAAAATATAGCCACTTTGTTATATACTGGCTGTCCGAAATGACGAGTGAAACTGTACATGTCTTCTGAGGTTTATACGGAATGTCAATAATATTAAAATAATGTTAAAACAAGTTTGCCTTCAGTACTATGTTGCCTTACAACACACTTTATGTACCGCACCACCATGATTTTATATTAAAAATACATGTTTCAGGCTAAAACCTTTACTACTGTAAAACACGGTCTCAGCCATTTGGCCTCAGGTGTACTGGAAACCCTTTCATTTGATAGTTTTCAATGTTGTGATGTAGCTTTTAGACGCTTGAGACATCTGGTTCCTGTCACCACCACTGTGAATACTTCTGATACAGTATATATCCATATAATGGCACATTTAACTATACAGAAAATGTGAAAAGTAGGTTCTCCCTATAGGTTCCAAATCTTAACTGCTTTACCAGATGTAAATATCTGCAAACATGCATGTCATTCTGTAATATTCTGTATATAATATTGTTTTTATAGTATATGTCATCAGACCTTCATATATATAGGTGTTCTTAGGTGCATATAGACAGTTATTCACACTTCTCTTTATTATTCTCTGCTGTATTTATTGTATTTTTATTTTAATTTTCACTTTGTGAAAACCCTCGTTATGTGCTTGTCTGGTCTGTTTAGTACGTCAAAACTCGTACACGTGACAAATTCTTTGCAAGTGTAACATCCTTGGCAAAACAAAGTGGTTCTGATTCTGATTCTGATGAAAAATGCTTAGGCACTATAACTTTAGTGCTGGTTCAGTTTTTGATCAACTAATATATCGAGTCCAACTGAAACTGAACGTTGGCTTTGCTCCTATCAAGCAATGTGAATATTTCCTTCTGTTCACACTGAAACACAGCATTACCACAAACATGTACTACATGGGGGAACAACCTGACATGCAGAACAAATTTAACACAGACTTTTATGTTATACAAGGTCAAGCAGCGTGAGCTTCTGGCCACACTACCACAGTTCCCAACCCCTGGGTCCCATGAAAAGCGATCCATCAGAAACTGAAAGAGATCTGTGCCAAAGAGTGTTTTCATGAAAAACATCTGGAAACAGGTTTTTCTTCTACTTTATTAGTATCTCTCAGATCGTGTTTTGGTTTTAAATAAGGATATTAATGATACTGACATTACAAGCTTCTAAAGAAACCATGTTCCATGTTCTGCTGATGTGTGATGTTTTCATGTTCCATGTTCTGCTGATGTGTGATGTTTTCATGTTCCATGTTCTGCTGATGTGTGATGTTTTCATTTGCTGTCCTTCACTAGGTAAAAAACATATTTGTCAGTGTTTGACACACAAGTTTTCATATATAATTTGATGTCTGTGTGTCTAATAATCAAGCTGTTGGTCTTATTAATAGATTTTATATAATGCAGTACGGTTGGCAAATACACCAACCAGGCATAACCTTATGACCACCTCCTTGTTTCTATGCTCATCGTCCTTTTTATCAGCTCCACTTATTATATAGATGCACCCCCATGGACCCTCACAGAGCAGGTACTATTTGGGTGGTGGATCATTCTCAGCACTGCAGTAACACCGACGTAGTGGCGGTGTGTTAGTGTGTGTTGTGCTGGTATGAGTAGATCAGACACAGCAGTGCTGCCAGAGTTTTTAAATACTCACTGTCCACTCTGTTAGACACAGTCAGTCCACCTTGTAGCTGTAAAATATACTGCACTGTTTGTGTTAGTCGTCCTCTAGTCCTTCATCAGTGGTCACAAGCTGCTGCCCACAGGACGCTGTTGGCTGGATATTTTTGGTTGGTGGACTATTCTCAGTCCAGCAGTGATGGTGGGTGTCCAAGGGGGTCCTGATCACTGAAGAACAGGGTAAAAGGGGCTAACAAAGTATCAGAGAAAGAGATGGACTACAGTCTGTAACTGTAGAACTACAAAGTGCAGCTATACAGTAAGTGGAGCTGATAAACTGGACAATGAGTGTAGAAACAAGGAGGTGGTCATATTAATTCATATCATATTGAATAAACTTTGTTTGCTGTAATTCATCAGACTTTTCTAGAAAGTGTTAAACTGACCCTCTGTCTGTTACAATTAACCCCAACCACAGGGTAAATGATAACATTGTGCTTCCTGTCATGTTTGGTGGAATTGTAAATGTACAGAAGGTGTTAGAAACAAAAGTTCAGATGTTCCTTGGTAGCAGAGATGTATATGTTGCTTGTAGAAAATATATTATTATTTCAATTTGCATATTTTAAAAATGATTTCATGAATAAATGTGTTGTGCCCCGCTCTCCTGTACTACATATATAACAAAGCTTCACTAAAACAGAGTAGAAATCAAACAAATAAAGTGCATAATATCACCATAGATGACAAATTTTAATAAAACACAGAAGTTGAACTGGATTGTGGAAATAGGGTTCCTAGGCCAAAAAAGACCATCTCAAGCTGGCTGATAGCTCTCTACCCTCTCCAGCAGAGCCTCTGAGTATCCAGGAGAGTAGTACCTGTTGCGGAAGAGAAATTTACAAGAATATATTATAATAAGCGGAAAGAATCAATGGTCAACCACTTCCTTCATATTTCATGATTACGCTTTGCCATTTGTCTGAGCCTCTGGAATGTTTATCACGAGTGTTTATGGGAAAGAACCTGACTATCTCTTCAGGGTAGCAGTTGTTGATGGCGTTGATGTACTCTTGCAGAGCGGAGCCGGGTTCTGCTTTAATCTCCTGCACCTTCTTCAGCCCCCCGCTGGTCACGAACAGACGCCGTGCTTTACTGTCATGAGGAAGAACCTTCAGCACACAGACAACAGGACAGGTGAACATAACTGAAGGTCCCCGACGTGCGATATAACACATCCTCTACAGAGAACCCACTTCTGCATATTGTAACGCACAATTACAGTTTAGTTTCTGAATTAAAATGTGTAAAAGTTATGGCACACAGCAAATAAGAAGTATTTGTGCACTAAAATTTGCAGAATAATAAATTTAAAAATGATAATACTTCACACTTTATTTTAAATGGTCCGTTTAAATGAAACAAACATTTAACAGGTTAGGGTCAGGCTTTGGGATGAGGTTAAGGTTAGGGTTAAGATTAAGATTACGGCCATGGTTAGGGTTAGGCTTTGGATTACGGTTAAAATTAGGGTTAAGATTAGGGCCAAGGTTAGGGTTAGGCTTTGGCTTGCGGTTAAGGTTAAAGATTAGGGCCAGGGTTAGGGTTAGGCTTTGGGTTGAGGTTAAGGTGAGGGATATGTTTTTATGTAAGGATGGGTAGGTTAGGTTTTGCATAAAGGAAGTAATTGATGTATTAATAATACATCTATATATTGTACGTAATATATCAACAGAACATCAAGACATTTACCTGATGCTTCACCACTGTTACTTCACTGATATGTTGTTGATGTGTTACTGACATTCTGTTAAGAGTTTATTAATCATCTACAAATGACTACTCCAAATAAAATGTTACCTAATAATATGCTAAATAAATTTTAGAATTAATATAAAATAAAACAGCTATGTGCTAATCCTTTGGGTACATCTTGCCTCTACACTCAGCTTCATGTTCATCTTTTCTACTATTGTTAAAGGCGTATATTGAGCCTCTTTTGGTTCAAAGGTACTTTTAACAGCTGAAACGAGTGCTAATGAACATAGGGATTAAATGCATGGCCTTTGGCTTTAATTCCAAGGCAGCACTTTGGTCCTTCAGCTTTTTTGGCTTCTGTAAAGGTTAATTAATAAATCATTCTGCAAAAACAACAAAGAAAACAGACAAGCCGGGTGTACCCAAACTTTTGAGAGGCAGCATATGTGTTTGACAGGGAGTCCCAGTCATGCACCTTGCTGAACTGGCAGATGACGTGTTTGAGGATGTTACTGGGAGCTTCATACAGAAGAGGCTCCAGCGCGGGCAGGTAGGTGCACTTCTGAAGGACACTCTTCAGGGCCTTCTTTGCCTGTTGAAAGCATAAGCAGAGCAGAGATTATGGCTGATTTTATATTATAGTTGATAGAGGGCGACTTTCCAGCTTTGTCAGTTGTATATTGTTGGGTTCAGAGACAGATTTAAAATAAAGCAAAGTGCTACAGGAGGCCATTTTTCAACAACAGGACAAAAACTGAAAAAGAAATTGACAGAAAGCCTCAAGAATTTAATAATATATTTTTTTTCCTATTTGCCTTTATTACAGCTTCTATTCCTTTGAAGAGTCTTGCTTTCAGTTTTTCAAAAAATCTGCAGCAGTATTTTTCCACACCTCCATAGTTCAGTCTTAAAAGCTGTTTGCATTTTCTGCTTCTCACGATCCAAGTAACTCAAACACATTCAGTGATGTTAAGGTCTGCACTCTGGGGCGGTCAGTACGTTGTTCTGAGAACACCAGCGGCTTCTTTGTTTGTTTCTTCTTTCTTGTCCCTTTCCTTTTCTACTAAATGGCTTTTTGACAGCTACACATCCTTTCAGACTCATAGTACTGAGTTGTCTTCTCACACTGGAAGGATGGCTGTGGATTTTTTCAGATGTGTAGCAAGAGCAGAGCTTGATCTTCCCCTATCTCTATCTGATGGGCACAGTTTGTGTGGTCTACCAGGTCTTGCACTCTGTAGCTTTTAATTACACAAGTGGATCATCTTATATCTAATCTAAAACAAATAACTTAATGATTGGAAATTAAATTAACAAAGAGTGGTCTCTGACTTATGCACAGTACTGTATGTGTGTGTATTAAGTATTTTACAACAGCTTTGACTATAGCTCAGATTTCAGAACCGGAACTATTCGTTTTATAATGCCACATGAACAACTTCACTCTAGATCAATTTTTTTGTCTTTATTCTCGGTGATGAACATGTGCACCTTGACTTGCAGGTCCTCAGAGCTCTGTGTGTCCAGATACAGATTGAGGAGTTTGGGGAGCACGTTTGCTGCTGCCACGGCTCGTGCGTGTTCAGGGGTGTGTCGCCCTATCTGCCCGAATGCCCACGCTGTGGCTGCCTTGATGTGATCCTCTGGTTCCTCTACCAAGCAAATAGCCAGCTGTGGCACCCCCTACAGGAGAGATGTTCATATAAGCAGGGAGACGAGCAAACAGAAGATGTAGAACTGACAAGTATAAGCTAAATAAGCTATGATAAGAAAATGACATAATATAATATAAATTTATGTAATGTAATAATAATGTAATAATAACATAATAACATAATGTGACAACATAATACTACACTTAGTACAAAATTATCAAAATATTAGTATTAGGTTTTTTTATTAAATTGCAATTTTCTCTGATGGTATACACACACACACATATACATACATCCATATATATATATATATATATATATATATATATATATATATATATATATATATATATATATATATATATATATATATATAATGTCAAGTAACCATATAACAGCTTAAACTCAGATGAAGCTGACTTTGGACACAACGACAGCCATGGCAAGGTTCTCAGAGTGCGCAGCCACATAACCCAGCATCATGATCCCAGGCAGACGCACGTTCCCCCTGGAGTCCCCAAGATAGTCGATCACAGCTGCTACACCACCAGCGTTCACGATCATTTGTGAGAGCTGTAGAGAAGCACAGATACAAATGCACGCACACTCTTGTTTTCACACCATGTCAGGACGTGTGGTCATACATTTGTCTATTTATAGAACATATACTGTAATATTTACAGTGAGTCACTGCTAGGTTAACTCCCTCAAGATTTGATCACCACCTTCAAGTACATGGAATTCTGAGTGGAATAGTGTCTACATGTGTACTAATAATATGTCCTGTATGTATTATATATACACTACTCACAAAAAGGTAGGGATATTTGGCTTTCGGATGAAATTTCAGGATGAACCTAAAGTGAAGTCTAACCTTTACAGATGAACTTAATGTGACCTTCTCTAAACTTCTGAATGCACATGTCCAGCTGTTCAATGTTTCAGTACTTTTTGCACAACTTGCTATTCTCTAACAAGGAGCTTAAAGGCAAGGTGGTGGTGGTGAGTCTAGTCAATACAGAACTGCCCTACACTTTGTGAATGGTACAGTGACGAGCCCATGCTACTTGAATAACATCATTAATCCAGTCATTGTGCATCTGCTTGAACAGCACAGGCCTAATGGATGACAATGCTCCAGCTCATCGAGCTGATGACAATGCTCCAGCTCATGGATGACAATGCTCCAGCTCATCGAGGTTACATAATTAGGGAACGGCTGCTGTAGACTGGGGTACCTCGAATGGAGTGGCCTGCACTTTCTCCAGACCTGAATCCCATAGAAAACCCATGGAATTAGCTGAGTCGTTGTGTAGAGGCTCGTAGCTCTGTACTCCAGAACCTCAATGACCTGAGGGCTGCACTTCAAGAAGAGTGGGATGCCACGCCTCAGCAAACAATGTGTTGACTTTGCTCAAGGGCACATAACAAGTTATTGGGACATTGAAATTTTTCTTGGGGTATACCCACCAGTGTTGTTGGGGTATACCCACCATTCCTGTTTCAATAAATTGTTGGAGGTGAAAAAATCACTATTGCGTGCTTCTAATTAAATGCCCTACTTTCATGATATAATATCAATGTAGCGTGAACTTTTTACATTTTCCATAAATTTTACTCGAAAGCCAGATATCCCTAACTTTTTGTGAGTAGTGTACATTTAAGCATCTATATGTTTTGCTAATGCTAATATATATATATATACAAAATCTCTTCCCTGATGGTATATACACACACAAAAACACACACAAACACACACACACACACACACACACACACACAAACACACACACACACACACACACACACACACACACACACACACATATATATATATATATATATATATATATATATATATATATATAGAGCAGTGATGTAGCTTGTGTGAGAAGCAGATACCTCAGGTGTGTGTTTTGTGATCTCCCTCATCAGTGTGGTGACATTCTTCCTCACATACTCGTCTGGGTCTTTCAGACTTGCCAACACAGCAGGAAAAATCTCAGCCTCCACCACCATCTCTGCCAGGTCCACTGAGTGCTTGGAAATTTGGCCGAGGGCTGAGAACACTTGCCTCTGTCAGGGAGTGAAACACATCACATGAACTCTAGAATCATTAAGTGACTTAGCATGATAAACAAAATTAATCAAACCACTCTCAATGACTTTGTTTACATCTTAACCATTTAATTATGCAGACACTTCCCTTTAGGTTTAGCCTTGTGTGTTACATGCTGTTTCCCTGACCTTCAGTTTGGCGTCTGGGTTTAGGGTCATCTGTGCCAGGTGGGCAATGGCTCCTGTGTCCACCACTGTTTGAGCCAGCTCTGGGGAGTGTTTTGCAATGTCACTCAGGGTAGAGGCAGCAATCCTTTTCACTGCAATCTCAGGCTCCTGGATGCATAGCACGAGCAGAGGAACTGCCCCAGAATCCACAACCGCCTGAGCCAATTCTGCAATATAGAGAGAAAAACATACAAAGAAAATCTTATACTTAGTAAACTCTTCAGAAGGCCTGGATGAGCAGTATTCCCATGTCCCACATGGCACATTTGCTCTGAAACACCTCTACTTATATCATGTTTAATAATTTTTCACTCATAACACACAGAAAAAAGCAGAGAAAGTCTGTTGAAAGTGCAGACACTAAACTTTTAATCCATACCACATTTGTTATGTAAGTAGAGAAGGAGACATTTTATGATGATTTCAAATTGATAACACGTTATTGCTATGTTTTTCATTTCTTGACAATGAAATGTATACAGTGCATCCGGAAAGTATTCACAGCGCTTCACTTTTTCCACATTTTGTTTTGTTACAGCCTTATTCCAAATTGAATTAAATTAATCTTTTTCCTCTAAATTCTACACAAAATACCCCATTGTGACCATGTGAAAAACGTTTTCTCGAGAGTTTTGAAAATTTATTAAAATTAAAAAACAAAGAAATCATATTTACATAAGTATTCACAGCCTTTGCTTAATACTTTGTAGAACCACCTTTGGCAGCAACTACAGCCTCAAGTCTTTTTGAATATGATGCCACAAGCTTGGCACACCTATCTTTAGGCAGTTTTGCCCATTCTTCTTTGCAGTACCTCTGAAGCTCCATCAGGTTGGATGGGAGACGTCTGTGCACAGCCATTTTCAGATCTCTCCAGAGATGTTCAATCGGATTCAAGTCTGGGCTCTGGCTGGGCCACTCCAGGACATTCACAGAGTGGTCCTGAAGCCACTGCTTTGAGATCTTGGCTGTGTGCTTCGGATCGTTGTCCTGCTGAAAAATGAACCGTCGCCCCAGTCTGAGGTCAAGAGCGCTCTGGAGCAGGTTTTTATCCAGGATGTCTCTGTACATTGCGGCATTCATCTTTCCCTCTATCCTGACTAGTCTGCCAGTTCCTGCTGCTGAGAAACATCCCCATAGCATGATGCTGCCACCACCATGCTTGACTGTAGGGATGGTATTGGCCTCGTGATGAGCAGTGCCTGGTTTCCTCCAAACATGACGCCTGGCATTCACACCAAAGAGTTCAATCTTTGTCTCATCAGACCAGAGAATTTTGTTTCTCATGGTCTGAGAGTCCTTCAGGTGCCTTTTTGCAAATTCCAGACGGGCTGCCTTGTGCCTTTTACTAAGGAGTGGCTTTCGCCTGGCCACTCTGCCATACAGGCCTGATTGGTGGATTGCTGCAGAGATGGTTGTCCTTCTGCAAGGTTCTCCTCTCTCCACGGAGGAACGCTGGAGCTCTGACAGAGTGATCATTGGGTTCTTGGTCACCTCCCTGACCAAGGCCCTTCTCCCCCGATCGCTCAATTTAGACGGCCGGCCAGCTCTAGGAAGAGTCCTGGTGGTTCCGAACTTCTTCCATTTACGAATGATGGAGGCCACTGTGCTCATTGGGACCTTCAACGCAGCAGTAATTTTTCTGTATCCTTCCCCAGATTTGTGCCTCGAGACAATTTTGTCTCGGAGGTCTACAGACAATTCCTTTGACTTCATGCTTGGTGTTTGCGCTCTGACATGCAGTCAACTGTGGGACCTTATATAGACAGGTGTGTGCCTTTCCAAATCATGTCCAATCAACCACAGGTGGACTCCATTTAAGCTGTAGAAACATCTCAAGGATGATCAGTGGAAACAGGATGCACCTGAGCTCAATTTTGAGCTTCATGGCAAAGGCTGTGAATACTTATGTAAATATGATTTCTTTGTTTTTTAATTTTAATACATTTTCAAAACTCTCGAGAAAACTTTTTTCACATGGTCACAATGGGGTATTTTGTGTAGAATTTTGAGGAAAAAGATTAATATAATTAAATTTGGAATAAGGCTGTAACAAAACAAAATGTGGAAAAAGTGAAGCGCTGTGAATACTTTCCGGATGCACTGTACAGAATGTAAATTGAAGGTACATATAATTATGTACCTATGTATGTTATTCTGCAATAACATATAGTTTTGTAATGTCAGTCGAATGTGATGGATATCAATAATAGTACAGGCTCTTGACTTACGCCCATTATGCCGAGCAATATAGCCCAGTGCCCATGCTGCAGCCTCTTTCACTCCAGGATCAAACTCCTCCAGGGAAATGACAAGAGCATCAAGAGCTCCACAGTCCACCACTGCCTGGGCCAGCTCTGCTGAGTGCTTAGCAACCGCCCGAAGGACAAATGCGGCTGCCTTCTTATAGAAGCGCTGCAGGGCAAACAGTAATGTCAGATTTATGAAGGAACACATGAGAACATAAACATTCACTGTAGAATCCTCTTATATAAGAACACAGAGCATCCAAAACCATTCAGTATTAATTCATCATAATTTGTTATATTCTCTGAAGAGGGCTTTGCAAGGACAGTCTGGTAAAATATTTCTACAAACAAGACATATCAGTGACAGAGGTATGGAAGCAAACTGATGCTCTAGGTTTAGTGTTATGTTTTTCTCCCCTTCTCTGTCTCTGGCAACACCATTTAAAATATTTGATTTCTGAACTTATTTTCTCACATTTTGACATAATATATCAGATTTATTTTCTCAAAACATTTGGCTTAATATTTTAAATAATGACTTATTTTCTGCAAATAAGGACTTATGTTCTCAAGATAATTACTTGTTGTTTTAATTTTTAATTTTATTTATTTTTTATTACTTATTTTATTATTTTATACATTTTTAACTAAGCTTTTGACATTGAATTTTGATGATGAAATAATGGCCTATTTTCTCTATTTAATAACTTAAAATGTTGAATTAATGACATAAAAACAGTTTTTTTGACAACATTAAACTTCTTATGTCAGAACAATGAAGATTCTCCAAAATATTTGTCAAAAAATTACTTGTTGTCCTGAAATATTGTCAAAAAATTACTTATTTTCCCAAATTTGTAAAATTGTGCCATATTTTGAAATTTCTGAATTTTTTAAATTTCTGTGCCAAAATTATACTATGACTTAAGCAAAAATCACTATGCACTTACTTCAAATCGTTATTTTGACATAGTATGTCAGAATTACATCTTAATAAGTCAAAATGTGAAGTAAATAAGTAATACATTTAAGATGTTTAGAAAAATGTTTAAGATAATAAGGCATTATTTTGAAACTTTAAGTCAGATTTTTCTTAAATGCTGTGAAAAACAGATGAAGACATGTGATTCACCTCTACCTGTCAGAAATGGTCTTCAGCTGTATTTACATGATGCCATTAGCAAAATAAGATACCATACCATAGTACCATATCTGAACATTTTCACTATGATATAAAATAGAAAAACTACACAACAGCAAAACACACAGAACACAGAGCTGCAAACATGATATTAGCAAGACAAGTATTGCTAATAAAACTGCTATAAAAATTACAAAACTGACTCTTTAGCAAACTTGACTCAGCTCTACTCTTCATTCTTGCTTACTGCAGTTCTATTCAAAGTAACAACTCAGCAAACCTTTTATTTGGTGTGAAAAATGAAAGTCTTACATTCTGCTCAGCCAGGGAATAGACAAGCTGAGGAAGAATATCTGCCTTTACTACAGCCTCAGCCAGATCATCGTTGTAGTTGGCAAGTCTTCCAAGAGCCAAAGCTGCCGTCTGCTGGATAGTTGGGACTGTGTCCAACAGGAGAGGCCTCAGGAGGGACATTACACCTGAGCCAAAGAGACAGAGAGGATGTTTGTAAGTAGAAGAGTGGAAGCAGTGAAAAAACAGAGAGCAGGTCAGAGAGAAAATGTTCAGCATGCTGTGCACATAAGGCACTTTTCAATATATAAAAGCCCTTTTAGTGCACATGCTCTAATATGGAGACAATTTACTATTGACAGTACAATACTGAACTTGACTTGAAAGATGTAGTCTATATAAACCTGTAAAGTCTATACAAATCTGTTTATGTCAATGTTACATTGACTACAGCTAAGCGTTTATTTCAGTTGGTAGCAGATGTTCTGAAAAACATCTTCATTCGGGTCTTGGCCTTGCCTCGGTCTCAGCGACTCCTGGTCTCGGTCTTGACTCAGGCTCAACTCTAGTGGTCTTGACTACAACACTACAGACTACAGACAGTTTGCACTACTCACCGGCATTTTGGAGAGTTTCAACATTTTGTGGCCTTGTTGCAAGTTCTGCAACTGTCTGCACAAACTGTGTCCTCGCTTTCTGGTACTGCTCAAACACTGAAACAGGAAAACATTCAACACCGAAAGTATATGGCCAGTTTCCATCAGGGTCATTTGATGTATTAAATATACTAAATTCTATGAAAAACTAATACAGTAGAAACATTGCAAGACTGTCACATGCTGTTCATATTCATAGTCGGCTGTTGCTGATGACCCAACATGGGCTCTAATAACGTTACTATGCCAACTCTGATGATTGCTAGCTTGACAGATTTTTTACATAGCGTTATAAAGCTAAGCTAAACGTATAGGTTAAATCTGATTAAACAAAAATAAAACGTTGTGTTTAAAATGTGTTTTTTCCTTTGGAAACGTGAACATTCTTATGTCCGTAACTAGCTAAGCTAACTAGTTACGCTATCTAACCTAACTACGTAGGTCTGGTCATTTTAAAATGTCTCAAGCATTAATGATTATTTAACCGCTTTAAATGTGTTTTATATTTATACGTATCAATACACGAGACTTTTCTCACCTTGCAGAACCTGGCGCTGACTCATAATTACACTTAAAACCGACAGGAGAATCAGAAACGTAGACTTTTATTTGCTCTCTCTCTCTCTCTCTCTCTCTCTCTCTCTCCGGCTCTGTTTGGAATAGGCGGTCCGCTGTTGGCATGGCAACCAACCGGAAGTGGCAGATTCCATGGCCTTCTATGGTGTTTGTTTTGAGAATGCTAAAAACACATTTTATTAAAAGTTTGTGCGACCATTACTGCTACTTAACGTGTTATGTTTCAAATATTGTCATATAAAAAAAGATTCTACTCCTTTGAATATGTAAGACAATCTGTAAAGCAGCTTAACGTCAGCGAAAGTTACACTCACTTAACTGACTAACAGACTGCCAGGGGTGGTCTTTGCGCTAGGCAGAGACAGGCAGCCACTTTGAGCCCCAATGAGCCAAGGGTCCCATGAATAAACAAACAAGCAAACAAACAAATAATCAAATCTTGATTTCTCTATTTAATTGTAATTCTGGTCAATTATGTCGTGTTTATTACTAAAAACAGGAAATAAATTTAACTTATAAAAATACCAGAAAAAAGTGAAAAATATATATAATGAAAGTTCTTCTCTTCTTTATCTGCCCCAGTTTAATTATAATCCCAGTCAAGTGCCTACCACTGTAAGCACCCTGCTAGTTTATCTCTGGACGCGTTTCTACTGTATTTTATATGTTACATTAGAGAACCACTAGGTGGCAGCATACGCGCACACTTAAACTGTTAAACATCATCCTGATGAAAATATGACTAAAATCAGAAAGTTGTGACGTAGGTATTCTTTTCACGCTCGATTTTAAACAGCATATTTGCCATGTTTACCAAAAATCCTCTGGTTTCGGTTAGATCCACTGAAATACACTGAAAGACATAAGAAAGTGTTGATTTTATCCACGACTGACTTCTGTTGTTCTGTCACTGACAGCTACAAGAGATTCAGCAATACTGTGAGCCTTGAATCACGAATATATGTGTGTGTGTGTGTGTGTGTGTGTGTGTGTGTGTATGTATATATATATATATATATATATATATATATATATATATATATATTTGTGTCAGAATCCTATTTGTGTTGCAGTAGTCGACAAGGCTAAAAAAGTGTTTAATGCAACTCTGAAAAGTCAGAAAGTCTCTTTATTAATGAACCAAATGTAAAATGCCAGCTTGTTTGTCAGGTCCTCTCCTATCTGTTTCAGGCCCTAATCAGAGAGGAGCACAATAAGGTAATGATGTAAGGCTGGTAAATGAGTCCCAGGGAGAGATACGCCTCCTTTTCTTGTTAAAGTTTGAGACCAAACTCCCACCTTCATAAAACATTCAGTTACCATCCCACTTAATTCAATGTTGCTCTGCAGTTAAAAGATTTCAGTCCTGCTAAAACCACAGGAGATCTTTTACCAACTCTCAGGGGAATCAAAGCCCAAATAGGCAACCAGGATTCAGCTAGAGAAGTGCATATATTCATTTGCCATGTACTGTATATATTAATGCTTTCAACTTATTCTTCATGTGGAAATGTTTTTTTTAGTATGTTAAAATATATCATATTGAATTCAGTCTTATAAAACAACTCTGTTTTTAAACCAGGCAAAACTGACTGATAAACTTTGAATGCTTGAAGTTTTTGTTTAAAGTGGAAAACCACTGATTTTTCAATTCTTGAAAATTTTGACAGTGATTCAATCACTGAGATGTAAGCAAAGTTATTCAGAGTGGTTTGATGTGAAGTGGTTCATTGTAGAAAAGCTTACAGACTCAGATTTCTTTACAGGGCATAGACACCGGGGGTCATGATGTGTACAGCACAAATATAGCCATGTCATTTACTATCCAAAACCATCAATCAACCTAACGTGTCTTCTGACTGTTTATATATAGTGTTGATGATGGTGAAATAGTGATAAAAATGAACTTTTCTTTCTATGGGTACTACTTTTCTGTACAATGCCTTGCATATATCTCTTTGTTGCGAATAGCTTTTAAAAATACAATTTAGGTCAAAACATTATCGCAAAATTATTGTAAAACAACATTTTAGACATCAGGCAGCGCATTCATAACCATCATCTTCATCATCGTTGATTGCTAGTCCAGATAGGGTCGCGGTAGCAGTTGGGAGAGCAGGGAATCCCAGATGACCCCATAACTTCCTCCAGCTCATTCCTGGGGACCCCAAGCCACTCCCAGGCCAACTTGGAGATATAATCCCTCCAGCGGGTCCCAGGACAACCCCGGGGTCTTGTCCTGGTAGGCAGTGCCTGGAACACCCACAGCAGGAAGTGTCCAGGGGGCATCTGGATCGGATGCCCAAACCAGCTTAGCTGGCTCCTCTCAATGCAGAGGAGTAGCGGCTCTACTCTGAGCTCCTCCCGGATGACCGAGCTCCTCACTCTATCACGTGTAGCCCGCCACCCGACAAAGAAAGCTCATTTCCGCTGCTTGTATTCGTGATCTCGTTCTTTCGTCATTACCCACAGCTCATGACCATAGGTGAGGTTTGGGATGTAGATCGACCGGTATACAGAGAACTTTGCCTTTTGGCTCAACTCCCTCTTCACCACTATAGTCAGGTACAGTGACCGCATTACTGCTGCCCTCTGTCCCAGCCTGTGGCCGATCTCACGATCCCTCTTCCCGTCACTCATGAACAAGACCCAAAGACACTTAAAAACCTCCACCTGGGGCAGGTCCTTTCCCCTTACCTGGAGTGGGCATGCCATCCTTTTCTGGGCCAAGACTATGGACTCAGACTTGGAGATGCTGATCCGCATACCAACCACTTCAAACTCAGCTGCAAACCGCTCCAACGAGCGCTGGAGGCATCCATGTGATTCTGCCAAAAGAACAACATCATCTGCAAATAGCAGAGATGCCACCCTCCAGCCTCCATACATAATGCCCTCCTGACCCCGGCTACGCCCTGACACTCTGTCCATGAATATCACGAACAAGAGTGGAGACAGGGCACAACCCTGGCGGAGTCCAATGCTAACACTGAAAGAGTCTGAGTTAATGCCGAGTATACGGACACAGCTCTCACTCCGGGAGTACAGAGATTGGATGGCCTGCAGTAGTAGCCCCGGCACCCCATACTCCTGGAGGATCTCCCACAAGATATCTCGAGGAACACGGTCATAAGCCTTCTCCAAGTCCACAAAACACATGTAGACTGGGTTGGCAAACTTCCATGCCCACTCAACAATCTGTGAGAGGGTGAAAAGCTGGTCCATTGTTCCACAGCCGGGACGGAATCCACATTGTTCCTCCTCAATCTGAGGTTCAACTATCGGTCAGAGTCTCCTTTCCAGCACCTTTGCATAGACTTTTCTGGGGAGGCTGAGCAGTGTGATACCCCGATAGTTGGCACACACCCTCCGGTCCCCCTTTTTAAAAATAGGGACCACCACCCCAGTCTAAGGGTACTGTTCCTGAGGTCTATGCAATATTGCAGAGGCGTGTTAGCCATGACAGCCCCACAATATCCAGAGCCTTAAGCATCTCTGGATGAATCTCATCCACCCCCGGTGCCTTGCCACTGAGGAGCTTACCAACTACCTCAGTGACCTTCACCAGGGAAATGGAACTTGATACCCTAGCAGCCTCTGGCCCTGACTCCCATGAGGGAGGCACGTCTCCCGAAATAAGAAGTTCCTCAAAGTGCTCCTTTCACCGACCGACAATATCCTCATTTGAAATCAAAGTTTCTCCACCCTTGCCGAATACAGCTTGGGCGCAGCCACCCGACCACTCCTGAGTCGCCGGACAGTTGTCCAGAACCTCTTTGAGGCCGAACGAAAGTCTTTTTCCATGGCCTCACCAAACCCCTCCCATGCCCCGGATTTTGCTTCTGCCACCGCTGCAACTGCCACCTTTTTAGCCTGTCGGTACCTATCTGCTGAATTGGGAGTCCCTCGGGCCAACCAGTCCCTAAAGGCCTCGTTCTTCAGTTTGACAGCCTCCCTCTCCACCGGTGTCCACCAGGAGGTTCTTGGGTTACCGCCCTGACAGGCACCCACAAGCTTTTGGCCACAGCTACGCCTGGCAGATCCACAATGGAGGTTTTGAAGTTGAATTGAAGTCTCCCAGTAAGACTATGGAGTATGTAGGCGGAACCCTTTCCAGAACCCCGCCCACTCGCTCCAAGAAGGCCGAATATTCTGACCTGTTGTTTGGTTCATAAGCACAGACAACAGTCAAAGTTTTCCTCTCTGCGATTTTAATTCGCATTGAGGCGACCCTCTCATCCCCCGGGACAAACTCCAGCTGCATGGTCACCAGCCAGGGACTCGTGGGAGAGAAATATAAAGGCCTTTGGTGTTTGTGAAGACTTTTTAAAGTACCTTGTACAGCAAATATACAAACTAATGTTTCCTTAAAAATATCAGACCTCACGTCTCACTCAAAGCCCACATAACCAAACTGAAGAGCTCTTATTTTGGGCATATTCTGACAAGAACCAGATCATTTGTTATGCTTGGAAGAGTTTAAGGTAAAAGAGGAAGAATACGAGCAGCTACAAGATGGATGAATAAAGTCAGAGGAATCCTGAACCAGCCAGTGCTAAGCACTGTGCCATCCTTGAAAGCGAACTTACAGACAAAATTGTGTTGATTTCACATATTTTGGTCATTAATGAGGAAATAATGTATTTGAATCAAGTAATTTAATGCATCACTTTTTCAATGCACAGCATTGACAAAAACATCTAATCTAAACAGAAGTTATTCATTTAGAGCACAGGTACACGAGTCTGATGTTTAGAAAGCTAGCCAGACAGCATTGTATATGGTGATCACATGCATACTCATGCATACGCATGCATTCATTCAACTGTGAAAAGAATTTATTTAGAATGATATACGATTACAGCTGATGGTTTTTGATTGTTTACTTAACTTCTCATTGCATAGGGTACATCATAATTTAGCTCACAGAGCAGCACTGCTGAGGGTCCCAGAGCACAATTACTTGCCTATTTGCTGGTTAATTTAGCCCATCACAGCAAGTTATGTTATTATTCAATGAAGCGTCTTCAGACTCTCATACCTGATTGCTAGCTTGATGGCAGATTTTCACCATAAACCATAACCAATGCTTTATTAATGATGGCTGGCTGTCTCACATCCATTGACCACAAGTGTTGCCATGTTTCATTTCAGGGTGGCACTGGCCACCGCTTGGCTACATCTCTGGAAACAACTTGACGGCACTTAATAATAATAGTAACAAGATGAGTCAGAGCTTTTGCCACCACAGTCTACAACAGCTGTAGAAACATCTGAAAAGATCCATTTTCTATATTACAGTAGTTTTGCAAGTCCCAGAGTAGTTCCACAAACTCCTCCATTTAAAGCAGAGCAGCAGGTTCATGTGCTGAATGGCCTGATTTTTCGTGCTTTTTTCTGACTGAGAGTGAGGACCAGTCAACCAAAGCCGGAGCAGATCAAAGTGGAAACACACAGGCATGGAGGCCCTCACTGCTTCAGCTTTTATACCCGCAAACAAAGGAAAGAGACTGGGCTGGACTCCAGAGTTCTGGTGCGATTATGTTTGTGATCAAACAGCAAGACTCGGCCTGGGAGAAATATCCACGCAGGCCTCATGCTGAACGCAGAATTATATGAGGAAAAACAATATTAGAGCCCACAGGTCTTGATGATGAGCTAGTTAGTGTGCTGCAACTGTGCTAACATTAATGTGAGCAATAAAACTATTCTTCAAATCAGCTGAGAGCAGAGCAGTTTGAAAAGTATTATGCATTTAATATGTTTCAATGTGAATATTTTCTCTTTTTTTCATCTCCATCTACGGTGGAGAGATGGTTGAAGCTGTTCTAAGACAAAAAATACAATAATATAACAAGATTTTAATATGATCAACATTACATATTAAAACACAGAAGACACTGGCCATTTTGCATAGATAATAAAATAGCTACTGCGGCTATGGCTAATAGCACTGTACACACCATAACCCTGGTTCCTATCACCACTACAGTAAAGAAATCTAAGCTGGTAAGTTTGTCTACAATGAATCATTTCCCATCAAACCGCTTTGAATGACTTTGTTTACATCTCAATGACTGAATTATGCAAAACCTGTGAAAAAACTGTGGAATTCCCCTTTAACAGTCTGCACTGACGGCTACTTTGAAGTTGTTTTTGTAATAGTTTATGTTCTTTCCTTTGGTACTTTCAGCGATCAGTGTTTCTGGGGCAGACTAAAAATGGGCTGTAAAACTTGACCAGTCCGGATGTATCATACATTACATAATCACAACATGTCATATTATCTAAAAGTCTGCATAATCATTGTTGGCTTCAGAATGCTGGTCTTATCCGGCTTAACCCCTTCAGGAAACTCTTTACCATGAGCTCGAGTAAACAACAGCTAAAGGAATCTGTGCTGTAAAACAGAGTTTATAGATAGTGTCTAATGCTGTATGAACTATCTGCTCTGCATCTCATACAAACACCACCAGGCACATACTGTTGAGTACTCAGTAAAAGTACTATTGCTTGAAGCGCAGATGATGTAAACTCATGTAATAGGGTGAAAATCCACTAGACCACAATTGCACTGCTCTTGGTCCATTTTTCTCAGTGTGATTTCATTAATTTTTGATTACTCATCAGGCATTGCAATTTGCTATACAATTTTAAAGTCATCCCAAAAAGCACACAACTAGCATTTAATGTTATTCGTTGGGCTATGTGTTATGTATATTTATTCCTTTTTGTTTTCATCCATATTTGTTCTATCAAGAAAACATAACACACATATATCATACAATCGCTGTGAATCCTCCCAACCATCCCCCCATATACTGATGTAGAGGCTAATAAATACAGATGTGATTTTTGGCTTCCAGCAGTAATGTTAGTTGACAGGAAAAAATGCCATTTCATACAGCCCACCCTCATGTATCTGCTCCAAAGAACTTTTAGTTTTTAAAAATTTTCTCCCACCTTCAAAGCATCTGAGAGACACTTAACTAGACTTTAAAATCTCACTCTCTGGATTTTTGTGGCACCACTGTAGGGGGTGTGGCTAGTGATGACCTCCCCCGCAGTTTCAGTGTTCTACATGTGCCTTTCTGTTGATGTGTTATTAAAGAGCAATTATGGCTGCAGAATCATGGTCTTTTACTATGACCTTTGCCGACATGGTGTCAGAAGTGGGATAACACCTCTTTGTGGTTTGGGGGAAAAAATGGCACTGCAAGAATCTTCCAAGAGAGCCTGGTGAAAGATCATTAATTATTACGTGACCCTTATTAGTCCCACAACAGGGAAATTTCACCTCTGCTTTTAACCCATAAGTGACGTGAAACATCACATAAACACTAATGAGCACACACACACTAGGAGGCAGTGAGCACACCTGCCCGGAGCGGTGGGTAGCCCTATCCAAAGCATCCAGGGAGCAGTTGGGGGTTAGGTGCCTTGATCATGGATACTTTAGTCATGTACTGTCAGCTCTGGGGATCTAACCGGCAACCTTCCAGACACAGGGCTGGTTCCCTAACCTCCAGCACATTACTGCACCCAAATGACAAGAACAATGCTGAAAGATTCTTGGGGAACATGGTCTGACGAGGCTTGGAGGTTAGACTAGCGTAGCAAGGCTGGAGGCTGGGCTGCTGTTGGAGCCCCAGCTGCACAGGACTTGATGCAATGCACTGTGGGGAGCTCTACCATACGCCGGAAAAGCTGCAACAGCGGGGGCATGGCCCTAGGGGAGGACCTGTGGTGTTTGTGCTGGCTGGGGCTAGGCACTCCCAAGGACTTGGCTCAAGCTAGTAGGCTGCCGGGGACCAGTTGACCTTTGAAAGAGGGCTAGGAGTCATCATTGAGGTGTAGTGCATGGCTAGGAGGGTTTTCATTTTGTCTGTTGGTGTACCATTAAACAACACTTGTTGTAGCAGTATCACGGCCCTTCCTCTAAGTTATTCTGTACTGACAACGCAATATCACGTTTCTCAGTGGTTAGCGTGTCCATTCTTTGCTTGTATTACAGCTTCCATACTTTTCAGGTGACTTGCTTTCAGTAAGTATCAACAGAGATTTTTTCCCCACTTTCGAAGTTCAGTATTAGAAGTTGGTTTTGCATTTTCTGCTTCTCATTACCCCAAACACATATTTCAATGAGAACTGGCATCTGAAAAATGAATAACTTGTACTTAATGGTGGTCTGAAGTTAAATAAATGAAGGGTGGTCTCTGCACAGTACTGACAATCTATGCCTTTATTTTTTTTATTTATTGATTAATCTATTTATTTATTAATTTATAGCCTTTTCATTCAGCTATGGAATTATTTCTTTGTTCGTGTGTTGAATGGTAAATTCATGGATTTAATGAAAGATTTATTTATTCATGTGGAGCATCCTGCGTCCTGCGATTTGAACCTCTTATTGATTTCCTCTCCTGAGTCATTCAGAACATTGGAAAAGCAGCCGAATTCAAAAGAGGCTGCAATTGTTTACATGACACCCCCCACCTCCAGCCCCGCCACTTCTTATCCACACCACACACACAAAATCTCATTAACAATAACGCAGCGTTGAACTGTATCGAGCGATTGGGTCCCTTTCTACGTTTTGTTTTTGTTTCCCACCCGTATTACGGAAATTCCCACCTTCCTGCGCTGCGAATGGCTAATAACGTTCTTCTCCTGCAATAGGATTCTTTATTATAGTGTTTTGACAAGCAGCCCGCCAAGTGAGTATGAACTACTAGCCAATCATAGCATAAGAGGGCGGGCCTTTCCTGAATACAGGTAGGAAACAAACCAAAAAACCACACCGCTGCTGTGGCTCTCATCTTCTGGGAGGCGCTGGTTTTACGAGTGTGAGTAGAGAGACCCAAATGCAGGAGGATTGAATGAGCCGCTTCTGCACATCTTACTGGAGCCGAGATGTTGATCGTCCCGGCGGTCTAACGACGAAAAATCACGTTCTAATCGGGATCTGGCGTTAACGAAGAGCGGGATTTTAATGCAGAGAGATAACCGTTACCGTTACCGTGCGCGAGACGGTCTTGGCTAGCTCGCTAGCAAGCGACCAACGGCAAAAAAAACGAGTGACTTTAAGCAAAAAAATAATAATAAAACCCCTGTTTTCCATGGACAACACGTCCATAATCACCCAGGTAGCGAATCCAAAGGAGGAAGAAATCATTTCTTCGAGTCGTCAAGAAAAAGGTGATACATTTTCAACGCGTTGTTTTCGATAAAATGTTGATTTTGTTTTGCTGTGTTGACAGCTAAGCTAGCTGTGTTTAACCTGTGAGGGGAAGGCAGGCAGGCGGGGAAGCAAAGAGTATCTAGAATTAAGCCTCTTTTTATACATAAAATCATTGCATGTTCAAACAGAGCGACTTTTACGCCTGTTTAATCAGTACATGTGCAAGGTAAGATTAATATTCCGTCAAACTTCAATACAGAATCATTAATGATAGCACCTCGTCCATATTCACGCAGATTAATACATTGCATTTCAGTTAGTGCCTATCTAAAGCACGATAGCGATGTAAAAACATTGGGACCGCAGCTGTATGACTCGGGGTTCGTATCGGTATTTTCTCATTTAATTCATTCAAATATTTGTTATTTACACGACGCAAATGAGGGAATTTGAGTGCTTGGGATTACTGAAATCAAATTCCCCAGAGCCAGTGAGCTGTGGATTAAAGACACTTGGAGCTGTGGCACTGATTTGGGAAAACCTCTGCACCTTCCTTGTGTTTCTACTGTTTTCCAGTCTTTTCGTTTTGTATAGGTTTATGGATTTCTATTCAGTTTGCGCCCTCGACTCAGTAGGGTAAGAAAGCAAGCGTTTTCTCTTGGTGTTGTGAGGCACTTTAATTGCAGTAGTTATGATAGGTCTTCAGTATACAGCCTCATGTAACATGATGGGGCAGTGTTGGACTGAATGGGATGTGATTTTTGTTTTGCATTGCTCCTAAATTAGAAGTAACTTGAATTAATTGTGTTTAGTGAGTTTGGCAGCCGATGGAATATCTCATAGCCAGACGTTTGTGCTCATGACCTCTACTTTGAGTTTTTGTTGTATTTTTGTCATGACCTTTGTATTTGGTTTCTAGATCTTGCCTAGACAGGACCAATATTACACCAGATTTTTTCTTTGAATGAATTACACAGAGACTTCACGTGATATTTGAGGTTTTAGTTGATATAGCCTTTCAGTTTTAGTGGTACATTTGATAGATAATGAGCATTATATCCATGTTAAATTGCCCATAATATAGGGGTGTACCTGTTGCCAAGAGGCTTGTTTTTGTTTATTTTTAAATTTTATTTATTGTATCCAGGAACTTATAGCTATTTGCAGTTTATATTATTCTCTGTTTGCTTTAACTTTTGAAAGAACCGTTTAAAATCCATACATTTGAAGTAAACAGTAAGGTTCCTCTCTGTATACATGCTTTCTACCTGGTTACATTTATGGCATTTGGCTGACACTTTTATCCAGAGTGACTTACAATTTGATCATTCTACACAAGTAGGCGAAGGTAGTGTTAGGAGTCTTGCCCGCAGACTCTTATTGGTGTAGTGTAGGGTGCCTGTCCAAGCAGGGGATTGAACCCCAGTTTAAAGCATAGAAGGCAGAGGTGTTACCCATTACACTATACCAACTACATTTACAGTACTGTGCAAAACAGTTTTAAGAGAAGCAGAAAAGCACTAACCAGTTATCGGCCGATTTCCCATATGATTTCAATATCATCATTCATCTCTACAAAACAGTCCAGTCAAAACAAGCTATTTCAGGTTCGTAAGAGGCAGAAGAAGCGTGGTCTCATTTACCTTATTAATGCAAATCTAAATTTCATTTAAAATAGAATTTATTACTGTGAGACTGTACTATGAATATGAGGATATTTTGTTTCATCAGTATCTCCAAAGACTAGTGGGAATATACAGAGTGAATCTAAACAGCTGCCTTGCAGAGTTGTGACACTTGACATGCTGCACTATGTAGAGGATAAACACAGTAACATCTCCCTTAAAAAAGAGATTCCATTGCTCCTGAAAGTGCAAACAGATGGCAGTCCTCATGTCAGGAGGAGTCTAGCAGGGGAGAGGACAGCAGAAGGGCAGTGGAGCCTGGGAACATGAACTGACCTCTGCCTGGTCCCCTGAGTCTGTGTATGTGTGCCTACTGGACAGACAGTTAGACTGAGGATACCCCTGCCGTGAGTAGGTTGCCAGAGGGGCTCAGTGAACAAAGGAATCCCTTTGTTGTTGCCTGTTTCTTGTTGCTGCCATACTTTAAAACCAATTCTGCATTTTTGTTTTGTGGTAGCTTTTTTTTCCACGACACGCTCATGGGCAGTGAAAAATAAGACCACTTGTTCTTTGTGCTCCTCCTCACGTTTGTGCTGGCAATGCTAAACCATGAATCAATCCTCATTTATTCAGGCCCTTGTTTCTGTTGCTGTGTACTGTATACACACACACACACACACACACACCCACACACACACCCCTTGAGACCAAGCTGGCTTCAGCCATCATAATTAATGGGAGGAAAGGACCTCCAAGGTTATAAATAGATCAATTGTGATAATTGCATGCAAAGATTGTAATGAGATTAATGATGGAAAAGAACAACCTTTTGAAGATCCAGGTGGGTGTTTTGGTGCCGTTATGGAATTGCCCTGGAGCAGTGCTGGAGCTTCTGCTTAGATCCAGTTAAACAAAACCTTACTTTATAAATTTATGAACAGTTTTACTTCATATATGTGCAATTTGTAACCACAATCAAATGTACATTTCTGTGATCCTGCTGGTGTGGGGTTCTTCTTTTTCAGTGGGGCATACACAAGTGACCCGGGTGCCTCCCTTGCGGAGAATCTACAGATTGACAAACATGAATTTATATTGACATGTGCATTATTATTACATTATGTATCTTCCTAATGGCAAGGTAATTACTAAGCCTATTCACTGAGAAAGTGCATTTTAATTTAACATTTTTATTGAATAAAATAAAGTAATTATGAACTCTCAATTAATTAATTGTTTTTTTAATATACTACATTAAAACAAGGACTATATTACTTTACATTCAGTGTATTCCTGTATTTACAAGAACACACACACAAAAAAAGTATTGTTTAGGATGTGGTATTGAAATCAGAGTGCTGGTTTCAGTATCAAAAATGTATAAATGATTTCCTGTCCTAGTAGAATGCCTTGATCAGGCTTCATCTGTTTGATCTTTGTCCTTGTTCCTAAAGGTCAAGGCATGAATAAACGAGTGACAGAAATATGTTTCAGGATCAGCAGCCTGTGAGCTCCATAGCTGCCAGCAACCAGGTTTACCTACTACTACTGTAACACTACAGTAATCGGAATCCTGTCTGATGAAGATGCATCCTTTCTCAGGCCCCAGCTCAAAGGGGATCACTCACCAGTTGGGTGGTAGATCCTAATACAGAAACGTATCCCCTCTAAATCAGGATCCACATGTATTAAGCATCTCTGTCTAAGAGTGCTATTCTAGGATCAGTTCCAGTCTGTTTTATATAATCAAATTTATTCGGCTAGGAAAGGCAAAGGCTGATCATAGTTCTTAACTCTGACATATCTGATCCATTCGAGCACAAGTCTTGCAGACCAGTTACTCATATGGCGAAGAGTCTTTCTACCCCACTGGCCTTGGAATTGGGCCACACTTGCTGAATATTTCAAAGTTGCACGCAGCTATTTTCAGAGCCCTATCGGTTTCATTGTACGCAACAGAGTGGCTAACAGATACAGGCCGTGTTTCTATACACCTTGCTTGTGTGAGTGTTTATAGATTTTCTCCACATGCATTATAGATGGGGTTTAATGAGGTTAACATCAGAAACTCTTTGCTCTGGGTTTTAGAACAAGTGCAGTCAGGAATACCACAGGTGTTAAAAATGGAGTGGTAGAGTTGAGATGTGAAGCCAGGGATGGCAGCAGTATGAGGTCAGGGAGACTGTCAGAGGCTGTTAATAACTTGTTTTGCTGTTGGAGAATCAAAAATAAGCAATTTTTTGGCTCGGCTTTAGTTCCTGTCTAATTGTTACCCTCAAGTGTATTTCACATCACAAGCAAAATGTTACTTTTGTGGGTCATCTGTAGGGTTCTGCCCCATTCTGCTTTCTCTCTTAAAGTGCCATGGACGTAAAAATTTGAAACCTTGATGATCAGTGTGCTCAATCACTAAGATATTTAAATATAACCAGCAGAGATATTAGAGGAAACATCGTCTTTTAGTCTGTTTTGAGGCAGTTCAGTTTCATGCTGCAATGGGATAAAATGTTATCAAATGTTGTGTAGAATAGTATGATCACTTGTCTCATGTCACATTACGACCAAATGACGGCTTTGCTCAAATAACTTTTAAGTCTGTCAGGTGTCATTGGATGAGCAGTTTACCATAATCAGATTACAACACGTCTGAGCTTGGATGTTTTATCCCCACACAGTGCAGAGTGCCAGTTAGACTCAGCCTGATGCATTCTGCTTATTCAGATTTCATAGAGGAAGTACCTCAACTTCTGATTTTCATAACAATAACTGTCTCAGAAGGGCTCATTGTGTACTAGAGATTGACATCTTAAATAATAATTCAAGCCAACGACTACCAACAGCTTAAAAGTAATGTGAGCGCAATGAATATGGGTGGATATTTGTTAAAAATGTGTGCTTAAAATATATATCTGCATCGGACCGATATTTAGATTTAACTGATATTTTGAACTTGTATTTGATAACGTATTTAATGTCCTACTGAAGAGCAGAAGTGATGTTTAGGTGAAGTTTAGGTGACGCTGAGCTGCCATGCTAAAATGTCTGCATGTTATTGTATTGCATTTGTATCTCTATACAAATAGGTGTTTCAGTACTCTGAAATGCTAACGCTAACTTGTTAAAACTTTGTCTTTTCTGGAATTCTGTGAAGCTGCTTTGTGACAACATCCGTTGTAAAAAGCACTGTACAAATAAATTTGATTTCATTTGATTAATGCAGGTAGATTTAGATGTAATTTCTACATTTCATATACAATTATGTATCAGCATTAATACTGGGATCCTCCTTTATTGTGCAGTTTAGCTAATAGCCTCTTTCTGATGAGAGGTATGGTTTTGTGTACAGTCTGCTTTTTACATTACAGTTTTTTTTTGTTGCTGTTTTTCATTTTCTGGTAGAAAATACTTGGTGTATTCATGCTGGACTTCACCAAAATAAAGTGGTGACTGATTCGTTTCTGAGAGCTTTCCTAGAGCAGGCGAATCATTTGTCTTCATTGAGAAAGGCATCCATCAAGAGCATCAGAGGTCTGTTTGCTGTGAAGCTGGCGAGGTACATTGGGAATTGAGCTGTTTTGTACCTAGCTGTCAGACTGATGAGTGTTTTACAGTGTGTACCACTGCTTGAATGACTGTACAGAGTCACAAAGACATTTGTTAATTAAAACCTTGGTTTAGGCTTCAGAAACTCAAAGCAATCAAACAACAATATGGGAATGTGTCCATTCATTATCAGAATTTTCAGATAGTGCCACAGAGCAGGTTTGGCCCCCAGCTAGTGCTGTCTTTTGGCTGAAATTACATAAACATTTTTATCATATATACATTATATTTACAATTACAGGCTTTTGACAGTACCAGAGTCCAAGTCCTCTATATGCACTTCAATTGTTCCTTATTATAGCTGCCAAAGCAGGAAACTACATGAAGGGATCCTCTTTTTTCACGATAGTCAGATTGTTTGCCTTTTTTATTATCAGCACTACAGCAGCTGTTCTTGGAGGAAGTTGTTGCTTGTTGCTATGTTAGCATTACAGTTAGTGAATTCTGGCAAAAATGATTTGAATATATAATATTTGTGAATGTGAAAATCCACCATGGTCTGGTGGTTTGTCAAAAGAGGAAAAAAAAAGCAAAACAATTCCAAGACAAATGAAAAATATTTTAGTGACCAAAATGTGAAATGTTGTGGCCAGCAGCAACAGTCAGTAGGCAGTGTTGACCCCTGCCACAGATTGGTAGCACTTGAAGTATTTAAAACGTAGAGTAATTCTATATGTGGACTGATCCGACACATCCAGTGGGCTGGGAGTGCCTGAATTCCACTCTTTGCTTCTTAAGCTGTTAGTGTCATCTCATCTACAGAGAGAGGAGAAGTTAATTACAGTGCCCAGTGGACCTGTAGCCGCCAAGACACTGATGTGAGTGGTTAGTGGGGGAGATGCAATCCCTCTGCAATCCGGCCTGTCAGGGGCCATCTGGGCCAAATGGAGTAGGTGGACTTCTCCTGGAGTGGCTCCTGCACTGAGGCTTAGAGTAAAAGAGCCGATAGCTAGCTACAGGCAGCCGTTTGGAAAAGTGCCCTTTACGCCCTTATGAGAGAGTCTGTGTGTTTGTGTGTAAGTGCTTTTTTTGTGTTTCCAGGCGCTGTCTGTTTAGCTACCATTTAGACTGAAACTGTTGCAATAAAATTGATGCATTTCATCCATCCATCCAGATTTATTTTATTTCATGTCTGTATATTTGTGAGCATTTGCACTGAACTTTAGGGGAATTTTATTTGTTGGGCTTGTGGTTGATTTTAGATGAAAATGTTCTGTCTTTCTAGCATTGATTTAGAGGTGGCAATAGTGACATTGTCTTAATTGCTCTTTCAATGTAAACAGATTTCCAGTAATTGGCCCTGTACCTTTTTTCATAGCCCTCATTTGTATTACTAATATCAGCATAACACATTTGTATCAATCATCAGTGCATCATTTGTTTTATATAAATCTCCCCAGATATTTTAATTTGATATTAAGGTCACGGTCATTATCTCTGACTGTGGGTTTAGTAGATATACAGTGGACTTTATGCTGAAGTTAGTTAGGAGTCTCATTAGTGATGTAGTTATTACATTGTTTGCTTTTTATTGTTTTCTTTTTCCGACAAAGCCAACTCTAAATGGGATGTGACTTTTTTCTTTGCTCAAGTCTTGGGCCAGTCTGGATGGGTATAAACACACAACCTCAGTGTTAAGCTACATACTGGTCAAGTTTTACAGAGTGAGTAACAGTGTCAGAATGGGATTCAGTAGCCCTTTTATCTATACCAGCTGTACGCAACCATTCTCCTGGAGATTCACCCTCCTGTGCAGTTTCATCACTCCATTACACCTGCTCCAACCATTCAAGGCCTGCAGGAACATTGAGCATAAGAGTTAGGACTACTGCACTTTTATGGTTGAGCATCCTTGATCAAACAGATTAGGGTAGCTTTGGCTCCAAGGCTACACATCATCAGTAGCTGTGTGCGCCCTGGGTTCTTTTCCCATCTTAAATTTCTTAAATTGTATGCACTGGTGGTGGTAAGCATGGACAGGCACTCTCCACAAGCTGAGGATTAATTGAGCGGGCAGCAAACAGGAGATTGTCAAAACAGATCAATAGCCCAGCTGGAGTATGTTAGCTGGAGACGTGCTTTTGTGGAAAGCAGAGCCTTTATAGGCTTCTGCCCAAGGCATCAGTTAATTGTCAGAAGAGTAGAGATTGGATTGCAGACATGTAAACAAAGTAGGGATGCAAATTTTGACAAATTTTATTGACCAATAAGCGACCGTCATGAGGATGAATTGTTAACCAGCCTAAAAAAATGTCTAAAAACATGGACATGACCCATGAATATATCCATCCATCCATCCATTTTCTAAGCCGCTTCTCCGTCAGGGTCGCGGGGGGAGCTGGAGCCTATCCCAGCAGTCTTCGGGCGGAAGGCCCATGAATATATAAAAATAGTAATTTTAAATGGATAGTTTTAAAATAGTAAAATGTTTGATGTATACTCACTTGAGAATGCACATCGACTAAATTCTGTATTAGTGCATCATGATATCAAAAAAAGTTCCTTGTGTGGATTATGGATTATAGCGCTGACAGGTGGGACCAGGTATAAGCATGTTTATGAAATAAATGGCTTGAAATTGTCTTAAACGTACCCTGTATGTAAGAAAGAACTAGGTTTTGTTTAAGTCAAAAGGCTGACAAAAGTTCATGATTGTATAACCAAATACTACAATGATGAAAAGACTAGACTATACAATGATGAGCTAACGAAAGTTTTATTTACTAAAGTTATATTTACAGCTCATTACTAGCTCAAAGTAAGAGGAACATAAATATAACCAGGGGTAGCTTTGACTCAGTGTACCTCAGTAGCTCTTGAACACTTGTTCTACATGCTGTTGTACATTTCCTCACATCACCTTGCATGACTCTTTCTCTTTCAGAAAGCATGGTCGAAATGGTTTTCTTGTCACTTGCAGATGTATGCCACATTATATGACACATTGTTTTGCTATCATCCTCTCAAAAAGTGCTCTGGAACACAACTATTTTTAGCTGTAAGCTTAATTTTTAATAGGCCTGTTTAGTGGAATCATATACTTGTTGCATCCTCATGTACAATTCAAAAGCATTCTTCAGCTTGAATGTCAAAACAGCCTATTCAAATAGGAACTGTGATTTATTGAAAATGAAATTTACTTTTTTTTTTTAACTGATTGGTTGACTAAATGTTTTTTAATGGTTGACATGTGCATCATTCACAAGCCCCATTTCCAGAAACGTTGGGGCACTTTGTAATATGTGATAAAAACAAGAATCTGTGAGTTGTTAATTCCTCTGAACCTTTTTTTAGCAGACAAAAGTATGAAGAAAAGATTTTCAGAGTTGTCACTGACCAACTTAATTATATGTTGTAAATCTAAATTTAGTGTTTGATGCCTTCAATACACTTGAAAGAAGTTGTGACAGGAGGCATGCTTACCACTATGTTACATCACTTCTCCTTGTAATTACTCTCCTTAATCGTTTGGGAACTAGGGATGCTAATTTTTACAGTTTTCCAATGCCTGTTCTGGCTTGATACAAGACTTTAGCTGCTCAACAAGTCTGCTTCTGCTCTTCATGATGCGCCATACATTTTCAAGAGGAGACAGATCTGGACTGCACGCAGGCCAGCCAAGCACATGCACTCTGTATCTATGAAGCCGCAGTGTTGTAGCACATGCAGAACGAGGCCAGTCAATGTCTTGCTGAAATAACCATGGACTTCCCAGAAAAATATGTTGCCTTAATGGCAGCATATGTCTCTCTAAAATCCCAATCTACGCCTCTGTGTCAGTAGCACCATTACACATATGTAAGTCACCCACACCGTGGGCTCTGATGCATCCCCAGCTTTTCCCTCTTTCTCTGATAGAATTCTGGATGGTCTGTCTCGTCTCTGGCTCTGAGAACTTAACATTAATTTTTCCCAAAAACAAGCTGAAGCATGACCTCATCTGACCACAGCACACATTCTCACTGTCTGTCAACACCCAGAGAACGCTGTGTTGTTTCTGTATATAATTGATGTATGGCATTATTTGTACAGTTTACAGGTTGTATTTCTTAATGCAGCGGTGAACTGTGATGAGTGACAGCAGTTTTCCAAAGTACTCCTGAGCCCATATGGCTGTATTTAACACAGCAGCATGATGATTTCTCATGCATTCAACAGTGTTTTTTTTTCAGCTTTGCACTACACAGACTGAGATTTCTCTGGATTTCCTGAATCCATTTGCAATAATATGTACAGTAGAAGACCTAAATTATTTGCAATTTTTCATTGAGAAATGTTCTTTTTGCAGTGTTTGACAATTCTCTCATGAAGTTTGGCACAAGTTGGTGAGCTTGCAAAGGTTGAGCCTTTAGTGAATGCTCCTTTTATACTCAAACATGATACCCTCACCTGTTACCAGTTAACCTACTTATTGTAGAATGTTAGCATTTACAAAACGAAAATCAAGTTGGTCAGTCAAAACATTAAAAATCATGTCTTTGTACTTTTGTAATTTAAATAAAGGTTCAGGATAATTCACAAATCACAGATTTTACAAAATGTCCCAACTTCACCAGAAATGGGGTTTGTACATCCCTAAAAGAAAGCTGTGCAGATGTATACAATTCCACATATATTTTTGTAATGGAGGAGTTAAAGGTTGGTGGACTGGACAATAAAGATAACCATGAGGGCATTCCTATGCCATGAGCTGGAAGCTTGGTGCTAAACTGAAAATAAAAAGTCATTTAATCTTAATTTTTGCTTGTATATATGCAAGAGAGAAAAAGAGAGAGTCACTGTGGCACATATTTTGAAAAAAAATGCTTTGCTACATGGGGACACACAGCAGAGTGCTTGCGTAGTTTTCAGAGTTCAGGGTGAACTCCATTTAATGGTGAGTGTGTCTCCAGGGAGAGTGTCTAAATGGGACAAAAGCTGTGTGTGTGTGTATGTGTGTGCGTGGAGAGAGTGGATTCTTTCTTTTAGTAAGTTCAGAGCCGCTTCACTGAATTCACTCCAACAAATGCCTCACCTGTCTTGAATTTCTGTATTTCTCCAAGAAAATATATGAGCTATATCAGTATGTCAATCAGCCTGTAAGACAAGGGGCTGTAGATGTCAATGAAGTCACATGAGTCACTTCAGTTTTGTTGAATTCAGGATGCTGTATAATGACGTATTTACCTCTGATAAAACCAAGACTATTTTACTTCAACTCTTAAGGACCGAAGAACTTCAGATTCTTTCTGAGCCTGAAGAGTGTGCTCAGAAACCTCTCTGACACATTCCATAGGAATGTTATAGTAACACTAGTTGTGGCATTTGACACAGGGACTAAATTTATCAGTTTGTGTCAGTGCAAACTGCATTTGTAGGCATCAGTGTTGTATTTGTTCTCAGGTGATGTGCATTAGGCATGCTGCGATATGGGAACTGTTGGCCGGTACTGGATATTTTTCATGTACATATCTGCTGATACTGATGTATGGATATTTATAAAATGTCAAAATTGGGATCTACTTGTATTGGCATTACAGAGAAATGTTAGACATGAAATATCTGCATTTTATTAATTTCACTGTATTTGTCACAGTAGTCTAGCATTGCCAATATGTTGTACTCTTGTAGAGTACAATAAATATGCTATCAAATATTGGTTCAAAATATTAGTCTAATATAAACATCTTTTTGAGACTGATCATTTTGTGGGGGGCATATATCTGCTGATGATGATCTGATCCTGATATCACCATGCATCCTTAATGTACACTTTGATGATGCAACGTATATATGTGGAGAGAGGTCTTGTCAAGTGCCGTGTCACTGCTCCTTCCAGTCATATTTGTGTTAAGTAGTATAAAGCTTGCCCTCAATCTGTTGTTTAAGGGTTAGGCCTAGCATAGTCCAGGATTCACTATAGTACATACAAACTGCTATCCTTTTAGTTTCATTGATGTTTAGGTCAAAATCACTATGAATCAATTGACTCATGTTCTGTATGAGCCTACACACCATTGGATCCAGTATTATTGTTTATATTTATGCTTAAGTGAACAAAATCTGATGTATTGGTGCTGCAATTGGTTTCAGTTAATATGGACATAGAACTATTGATCATTGGTGTTGGCGCAGAAATTTATAAGTGCAGAACTATTTTTTATTGGTTGATGCCTGTGTCAGGAGGAATATACCGATGCAGAAATGCTGGCTCCTGCCAGCAGGTTTTAGATGTCTTAGACTTCCTATTTTTAATAAATGTATTTGCTATATGCAGTCATTATAAGGATGAATACAGCTACAGCAGAGTTTTTACTTATAAGAAGTCTTCCTGTTCAGCGGACCTACAGTAAACAGATTCTGTGCTCTACATTTTGAGATATAATCTAAAGACAATGTGGCCTGGCAATGTAAGATGTTCTATACATATGTTATAGCACTTGTGCAAAGGAGGCAGTAACTTAGATGCAAACAAGCTAGTTCAAGTAGTTTAAGCTGTGATTCCTAGATAATAATGTACAACACGGCAGAGCAAAGAAACCCAACCAACCAAACAAACAAAAAGTTCAACAAAAAGAAAAAGTTCTTAATTTTCACCAGACCATTTTTAATATGTGATCACACCTGAATGTGCAGAGCAAAAGGTGTGACAAAAAGACTGACCATAATCTACTGTATCTGTCTGCCCAATGGGCTGGGGTTATATGTGTCTACTGAACAAATAAATATAAAAGTCAGCGTTTCCCCCTTCACTTCACGGTGGTTTTCCCACTCTAACACGCCTAAATAATTTCATTAGCTAATTTCCCAGCCCCTGATTAGCTAAGTTGTGTGTTAGAGCCGCGAAAGCATGAAACTAAGCAGAGCAGAGAGCCTCTAGGACTGAAGCAGATAGATATTATGCAAGTATTATGACAAATAAATGATAGATAGACTGTAACTGTATAAGTTAGTCATTAACTAAACTTTTTTATTGTGTGTGAAATGTTGTTGCTTAAAGTGGCTGGGGTTTAAAGTGCATGCTTTTATACCTCCTATCATGCTATCAGAGCTTGTGACTTTGGTGATTGATGTCTTCTATAGCTTGGTCTTTGTTGCAACTTGCTCAGAAATGGTGTTGGTAATTCCTCAGCACTGTGTAGTTTCTTTTTCTCTTTGAATTTTGATCTCCAGGACCACAAATGGGCACCTTTGTGATAAGATGATATCTCAGGAGGTTGTTCTTTGAGTCTACATATGCTAATGTCAAAGCTGCTGTGACCTAGAACAAAACTAATTGTGCATGACATTCATGTTCACAGCTTTCCCTGTCTTTCCTTTAAAGCCTGTGTGCTAGATCTCCCTCTAGACCTTTTTTCCTTGATCCCAACTGCTTCTGCTCCCTCTCTTTTAGTTTTCTTCTCCTCGCCCTCCCCTCCATTCGCTCTGCAAACCTCCTCCTCTCAAAACAACGTGGGCCGCGGTTGCTGCCGCGTTGCATAACGAGCCCAGATAGTCAGATCTCCCTCATTGTTTTTTGCCGAGCTCTCTGCGGCTAATTCCGCTGTGCCTGTCACATCCTTCATCTTGCCTCACGCTTGAGCTGCAGTTGTGTGGCCTCGGGGTGCTGGAAGCTCCATACAGAACGGTGCACTCTTGGAGGAGAGATACAGGCTCCATCTAGCCAAGGAGGATACAGCATGTTTCTTGCCGAACCACTGAGCAGCGACATAAGGATTCATCTAGTGTGTCTGTGTCGAAATGTGTAAATGTGTGTGCTTGGAAGGTTCAGATCTCCTCCAGTCCTCTTTCAATCGGACATGCTGCTCAACCCAAAATGATAACACTACTAATATTGCGTTATGTAACATTATGTTGCCAACACAAACTGCTTTGAGTATTGGGCAGAGCAATATGGAGCTACCTGAAGCTTTCAATTCGCTGCCAGTGTAGCTGTAGTAAAAAGGTAGTCAAAACTGTGTAGCCAGTTTTGACCATCAGAGTAAGTACAAGACCACTAAAATGTGTCATGGAGTGTGTATTCACTATGATCCTGAATCTGTCAAGAATTTGCATATTTTATCGCACAATTACTATGTTTTTTGTATTTATATATATATATATATATATATATATATATATATATATATATATATATATTTCATCCTTATAATGATTGCATATAGCAAATGAACGCATACACATATTAAAAATAGAATATACACACACACACTCACATATTTTATTTATGTATGTGTGTATATATATATATATGTATATATATATATATATAAAATGAATATATGATATATAACATATTATGAAAAATAAAATGTGACCTGTGTACAAGTTAAAACACATTTTTTATTTTTTGTTTTACTGTTTCCAATACGTCAAACTGGACAACAAAATAGAAACTGTGCACCACATGTACAGAAAAAAAGCATCTGCATACCCTGTAAAGGGTGTGTTAACTTATTTTCACGACACATGTAATTTGACCAGGGGTGCATATGACTGTATTCTTTATTATTATTATTAATGTCATGTGTAACCTTATATATTGTGTATATCAGGCAATACTCAATCATTATTATAATTAACTAAAAGTATTAAAACAAAAATAAATACAAGAAAATTAATAAAACAAAAACTAGCAAAGAAAAAAACTCTATTGTCCACTGCAAAACTAACTAAAACGAAATAGAATTAATGAGAGAAAACTTTTGTTTTTGTTATTTGCAGTGCATGAAAGAAAGATCATAAGTGGATCTCATCCATGTTTGGTCATCTTTAAGGAAAGCTGGAGCCAAGCTGAGCTCAGTCTACTGTTGTGTTAATTTTGTTATAGTCACATTAAAAACTTCATCATAATACTAAATGCAAACTAAACTAAAACTATTATGGTTTAGAAAATAAAAAGAAAACAAAAACTATTAATGCACCATCAAGAGTAAGTGGAACTAAACTGAAATCAAAAACCAAAATGAAAAAAATAAATTTCCATGATGAAAAACCTATTGCATGAGGCTGTTAAATGAACCTTTAAAAAATAGGTTCAGGGGTTTGGCTGTTGCTATGAATCAAAGAACCTTTTTTGTTACTTATAGAACCTGTTTCGCTCTATATAATAACAAAGCGTATAGTTTTCTATAGTCTTCTAATCTCACTTTCATAATGTAGTTATTAAAGTGATGGTTCCAGCTGTTGGAACATTTAGTTATAGGTTTGCGTCTTGCCTTGTCTCACATCCAGTGTTCTTGCGAATGTTTGAAATGCCCTGGTTGCCTTGTTTGTAAAGCATTGTTGAGAACGTTTCTGTGCTCTAGATTACAGCCACAAGCCCTCACACTGCTATTAAATCTAAGTGCTTTTTATCTCAACAGCAAAATATTGGCACTTTGAAACTGATAAAGCAGAGGCTAAATATGTTCCAGACAAGTACTTACTTGACATCGCATTGGGGAACTGTATATTCCAGCCACAGAATTACAAACAAGATATGTGAAAGGCATAGTTGTAGACATAATGAGAACGCTAGACTATGAAGAGGGTTTTGTGTCTGCTTCAGTGACCTGACTCAAGTCCATGATGTCCTCTGTCTTACATCATCCACAGGTCAGCTGCTCACTGTCTAACATATAGTGGAAAATGTCACAGTAGAGCGAGCAGTCATTCAGAACCAATTATATTCGACCTGAGGGCTTTACATAGCCTGGCCTCTGAGCTGTGCAAAGCAATGTTTAATTGACTGAATTAACCACAAAAACAATTTGCATATTGTTTAGAGTTGCTATTATTGTCCTTAAAGATGTGGAGTAGCTGTGGAAAAACACAAAACATTTGTAGTGGTTGTGGAATTCATTTTTCATGCATTTTCTTTCCCTCCCTCTGAAGTTTGTTGGGCTTTATGTAACCAAAACAAGCAGTTCATTTTTACTTGACTATTTTCCAACCTCTCTTCATCCCGTAGAATTTAAACAGCTGTGTTTGTTACTGTGCCTTTTAAACTGATACATGTAAATAAGCTCTGTTCTGGTACACTGTCTCATTCAAATTCAATCCAGACTGAATTTTTCCTATATAAATTCAGCATGAATGGGTCAGGCTAAGCTGCTGTAATATAAATATGTGGATATACGTTTTTCATGACATCACAAAATAAAAGTGAATTTAAATTATGCTGTTTTTGCAAATTAAATGTTATATATGGACTTCATGGATTGGTGAGTCTTTTCTTATTTGAAGGGCCCATATCCTGCGTTTTTAGTTTATTTTTTTTCTTATGTCCTTATAAAGTTTTTGTGGGTTTAAGTAACAAAAAATGATCACAGTTCATTTTAACATGGTCATTTTACAACCTCACTACATCACATAGAATTAAACGGGCAGTTTTTGTTACACTGATGTTTGTAAATGAATTGGAAGTGTTTGCTGAATAGGTGGATAAATGTAATATGTTCTCATGACATAAGGAAAACAGTGAGTTTAGTTTAGGCTTTTCCTGCAGCATACTTTCCTTTTATGAACTGTTTTTACTGGGCAGTGTTTGGAGCATGTCCATGGTATAGGCTGGTTAAGGGCTAGTTTTGTCGTCACTGACTGAGATTTAGGGACACTTTGTGAATTATTCTAAATAACACTTTCACATTTATTTATTACATTTAGGAATTGATTCATTTTGGTATTTTACTGTCATAACAATATTTTGGGAGCATTTTCACCCCGTGTCTTAAGGGGCAAAATGTGGGATTTTTTTATTATTATTTCAAATACTAGTTTGGGCATTATCTATATCTGTTATTATCTTTTATTTTTATTGCTTTGATTTTCATTTCTCCTCTAACTGTTCTGTTTTTAGCTGTCTTATTTGAACAGCGTGGACTGATTTGTAAAGGCGTGCTGGCTCCATTGCAGTTTCTGACCTCCTCAGTCCCTTTGCATTTCTCACTGCATAAAGCTCTGTGGGTGCTCACAGAGGGCCTGCAGTGTTTCCATCTGAATTATTTAAACCTCAGCAGAGTCTTCACATATCTCTACACCTTCACCGCCACGCAGCCTGAACCTGCCACCCTACATTTCTCTCTCACGCTTGCTCTTTCTCCTCATTCACTGTCTCTTTGCTTGTGTCTGTCTATTTCCTTGGCCTGTCTCTTCTGTGTTTGCAGCACACAGACAGCTTGTCGTGAGCACTCTGGACCATCAGCGGTACTCTCTTGTGTAGCACAGTTGTGGACTGGGTTCTTTTCCGATGGGCATTTTTCTCTGCTGCGGGTCGGAGGGTTATTATCTCTTCCTGTCAGGAATGTGAGGAATTTCCTGCATTTCCTCTCCTTCAGCCCCGAGAGAGGCCCTGCCCATGCATGTGACAACCCAGCATCAGATTACCTCTTTCTCAGACTGTGGGAAACATGAACACAACACTACAACTCCTAATGTCATTTTCCACAACCAAGCCTGCTGCTTTTCATACAAAAAAACAAAAAGTACAACAGCAAAGCTCAGAAGAAGAGAAGCTTGGAATCTCTCTTTGCAACTTTGTCCTATGAGCAGTGCTTCCCTAAACATAACTGTTTTTGTTTTGTTTACTAAAACTGAAGCTGTCAGTCTTGTTTTCAACAGCCCAGCTCAAGGCACAGCTCACTGGCTTCCATCACTTGCTTCACTAATGCAGTAATAAGTCAGCTCTCACCCCAATGTCTTCCCCACTGTCTCGCCTTCCCTTGACAAATGACAGTGTTAAGCTTGCACTGCTCTTAGGCCCTTCGTTAACTGCTGTTTGTTCAGCGGCATGCAGGTTTAATGGAAAACGTTGCACTCTAACATTTGCAATGAACTTTAATCCTTTGGATCAGACGGAGAGGGAGAGGGTGGCATTACCAGGCAATCTGACTCCAGCCACATTCCTGTGGGCAGCCAGAGAATATGTTTTTAGGCGTGTGTGTGTGTGTATGTGTGTCTGGCAGCATCAAACTTTCAGCAATGTTGTTTGTGACGGGGAGAAAGCTCTGTTTGTATTGAGCGGTGGTGTTGGAGGGCTAGGGTGGTTTAGGAGGCAGCCTTCAGCCGAGACTTCTTCACACTGGCTGCTCTCTGCTACGCCCCCTCCCTCCCTCTTTCCCTCCCTCCTTCCCTCCCTCCCACCTGTGTTTTCTTATTCTGCCTTGCAAGGCTGGCAACCCTGGCGGGAAATATTGGGACGGCTTCAACATAAAGATAGTGATTGATCAAGTGTAGTGCTATATGAAGCAGATGATAAAATTTCATACCACAGTGTTTTCCAAATATGTCACACTGTAGACATCTCAAGTGATATTTAAGCCCACGGATATTTCTAAATTTCTGCGTAATTATGTGATTAAGATGTAAACAGTCGTATGTGTGAAATGGGCCATTTTGGAAAAGCGAGAAGCTATTTTACCGTTATAAATATTTCATATTAAAGCTTGGATCATCTCAGTGACTGAACAATGCAGACATCAAAATTGGTGAAATTCCCACTGAACCAATAAATAATATTATTCAGTAATTAGTGATTTTAATAAATACCAAAAATCTTTCTTTTTCAGTCATGTGAAATATTTTTGTTATATTATTGCTTCACTCTTATTTATCCATTTGCTTTGTATATGATTAGTTTTACAAAATTATGTACTAATCATGTACTTGCTTACATAAAGGCTATACAAACAGATTATAGCAGCTTTTTGTGTCTGTCAAATAATGATCTAGTTTTTGAACATGAAGAAAGAGACTCTTGTACATGAGATTTGCTTTCTGGCAGAGAGTGAAACAAGCTTGTCCACAGGAAATGTGCCGGAGTACCAGTTGGGCAATATTTTGGTCTCCAAGTAAATGTGGTGATGAACTGGATGTTAACATGTGTTATATGCTGTCTGTGTGCGGAATATTGTTATTTATTTTTAGAAATTCAAAAGTAATAGCAGGGGTCTAGAATGAAGTGCACGAAAAATATAAAACGCTAAAAACAGCCACTATTTTATGGAATAAAATGTTATTATGTATTTTATATTTGTGGCGCATGAAGATGCGCAGGGGAAATGGCTTTAAAAGAATTTACAGCTGTTCTTTTTAGATTATAAAATAGTTATTTAAGGTTTTTGGAAATATATTATAATGTAATTATATATATATATATATATATATATATATATATATATATATATATATATATATATAAAATATTACAATGATCAGTTGAGAAATCCCAGATCCCAGTTTTCATTCCCCAAATAACTTCTGAAAACCATAGCGTAAGTGCCACAAATGCTAAATTGGTGTGCTGTAGCCAGCTCCACAGTAGCCCTCACAAGTAACATCCTAATCAGCAGTGGAGCATGTTTACCATCATCACAGGCTCTACTGGGAGAAGCACGAAAGCAGCAGGCTGATGGCATCCAAAGCAGATCTAAGTAGAGCTCAGCTGTCTGTAGATTTGATACTGTAAGTTGTCTCCAAGTTATATCACGGAGTAGCAGATTCACAGGCAGTAGAAAACTAGTTTAGAACAGCCATGGATTATTTTTCATGATTAGTTGATCTCATCATGCCCAGTAAACTTCCACTCTGTGTTAAGGTTTACAGCAGCATGTCAATTTGCTGAATTGGCTGGCCAGAGTCAGACACAACAGACACAATAATCCTGATTACATCTAGTATTTTTCCAGTTTTTCAAGTCCAAGTATCCACTGAGAATATTAAGTAATTTTATTTCCATGGATTGGATTAAATTCTTCTTTTAACGAACTGGTTGGTTTTCATTGTCCTTTGTCTTCAGCTGATCATCCAGGGTAGATTTGTATTTGTATAGAGCATCGGCTTGCTCTTTGTGCTTCATCGATAAATTCAGATGTGATAGGAAACTAAGGTTTTTAGAGAGGATTACTAGAGTGAATATAGAGCCATTAGTAGTTTTAGGATATTTGTCAACGAAAGATAATTGAATACTATAGTATGTTAGTTTAGCTATAGCTAAATGATGTGTGAAGTTTGAAGTGATAACCGATACTGCCACTCTGGCTGAACTCTGGAAGAGCTTTCACAGAAGAGGCAGTCAGACTAATTTGTTTCATTAGAACCAAGAAAAAGGGTTTATTACAAATGTAATTATACTTTGCATAGAATACCAGTATAGATGGGTTTGTTTTCAATGTATTTGACTTTAAAAGCAATGCCATCACATAATAGTGGGCTGTATGGTCAGACATTTATGCCACGTTTCACATCCGAATATCTCAAGTAGTTTGTCTCATACAGGTGTCCCATACCCTTATGCTTTCAACTGTGACCATCAGCCACTGCTGGACTTATATATTGAAAGTCATTGATGCCAAAAATACCTCCTGGTTTTTTGGTTTGTTGTGAGTAGGCCCTGAGACCATGTTGTTATCAAGGTAGCGCTGTAGGTGGAGCATAACTGATGAGTGGGCTTGTTTCAATATTAGGCTAAAGGCTAACCTCAAAAGAACAGCTGTTTCTTGCATAATACTGCATGTCCACTACATTGAAAACAAACTGGACTACTTTAGATTGGAAATCTGAAACATGACTGAAATTCCCTTGACACCCCTGATGCCAGAAGTGACGCGGTGCACATGGTAGGTTGGAACCACTTCTGCATTTGTTAATTTGTTTATTTGCCTAGTTTGTACAATATAGCAAGAACACTTTTTTGTACTGTTTCTGCCTCAAGACTACTAGCGTGCCTTGCACAGTATGCATCAAAACTCAAAGCACATTTTTGTGCTTTACATGCATAAACATTAATAGAAGCATTTTGCATGTAGCATTGATTACTGCTTCTGTCGCGTACAGTTATTAGAAAAAACAGCTGGTTGATACAGCTAAACAAACCAGTACATGAAAATTGGATGAAACAATGTATCAGCCACTGTTGTCATCATGTAATGTGACTATATTGATACAGTGTTGGGAAAAAATGAAACATTGAGATTCAAAACTATGTATCAAAATGTAAAACTGTCCCTTCGCTCTATCCTGAGGGTCTCTCATGTACTGTCTTTCACTAAAACCCCAATGAATGCACAGAATGCATGTGAGCACAAATTAAATTACTATGTAAATTTTTGTGATTGCCCTGTACTAGTGTTGTATATTGTCTGTAGTATATCATTTACTACTTATATGTGATATTGCATGTTCATGTGTATTGTGCTACAACATAGTTGAATTATGTCTAAATACAATTACCACCAACATGATGTGTGGCAGTGAAAGAATCAATCAATTGTTGATTAAAACTAGTATCTGGGTGCATCCTTTCTTTTTCTGTACTGTTTATAGAACAACTGTATTGTTTTATAAGATTACTACTTTGCACAGGGACATGGTACTTTGCCACACTTTGCTTGAAGTAGAATAGTAAATATAATTGGATCAAAAATATTATCAAACCTAAAAATATGTGTTGTTACATCCCTGCTATCATGTCACGTTGTAGTTTTCAAGCTGGAAGAAAATCAGTGTGATTAACCCTAGGCTCTTGCTGTTATGGTACCTGGACGTGGAGGACGTGTGCATTGTGTAGTCTGACTGAAGTACTGAATGAGGTGCCTCCTTTTGAAATGTAAATATTTACCTCCCAGCAGTGGTGGAAACCCACTTGGGCTTGTCTTCTATGAAATATTAATCCCAAAACAAATCAATTAATTAGAGGCTTAATTTGGTCAAATTTGCTTTCCTAACAGCTACAGTAGTGGTGACATCATAGTACTTCTTGCCTTTACTTGAAAGAGTGACTAAGAAAGACTTTTACCAGAGATGGATGGCATCGTAGTAAATGCAGGCATTGCTGCATGCTTTGATTACTTGTGCCCAGTTGAAACCTGTTACTGTGCCAGTAAGAGTATTTGGCTCTCAAGGCAACCTGCAATACAATCTGTGTGAGGCCAGCTGAACCCACAACAGGTCAACACAAAGTAGCACGGCTGTAATGTAGGCTGGCATGATTTCTTTTAGATATATATCTGAGGAGATGAGTTAAATATTCAGTAGAGAAGTTGCATCACATGCTTTAATTAAATGTTAAAGGCTAATGTTGATATCCATCCATCCATCCATCCATCCATCCATTTACTAAGCCGCTTCTGGTAAATTTCTTCAATACATTAGGGCACATTTGGAGTGAATGGGTCATTTTCAGACCACTTGTTCAAAAAAAAAGAAAAGAAAAAAAAGAATACATTACATTGGGAGCATCTAACACGTGTCATCTAACACATTTTTTTCATTTCTTTTAAGCCTTTTTAAGATCAATTTCTTGGCATAATGATTGAGATTAGAGTCTAAATATACCCTATAAGATCCTTTAAAAGCATAAAAGCTAATTCTGTTCTGTGCAGCAATGGGGGTAAAAATGAGCTCAGATAGTGTACATTTTTTATTACATTACAAACAAGATAAGATGCTTATAAATGTGAGCATTATCCATTGAAATTGTTCAGGAGTCTTTCTTTCCTTCTTTTGGAGTGGTTCATTCAGCTCAAATTTTTAATATCTATAATGTTACAGTACTGCGCAAAAATCAGAGAGCATCGTTCATGTATTTACCTTCAAACAGTTATTATATTATTCGTTTTTTAGGAGACTTTTCTGAGGAGATATAAGATATAAACAAAAGATAATCCACTTGCAAAAAAGTGAAAGTTATAAAGTTGTAGATATAAAGAAAATATACTCCAAAATAGACCCCAAAGAATTGTGCAAGACTGGGTATACCACCAAAACTGTCCCCATCAAATGAACAAAACATTTTGCTTCAGATCTGAAAAGATCAAGTGTTTCTGTTGATCCTTCCAGTGTGAGAAGACAACTTAACACTATGAGTATGAAAGGAAGTGTAGCTGTCAAGAAGCCCTCACTGAGAAAAGGACATACATGCATACAAAAACAGAAGAAAATCTGCAAATCAGAGTCAAGACCTCAACATGATGCTTTCAGGATTACTTGGATTGTGACAAGCATAAAATAAACCAGCTTCTAAGACTGAAATTGGTGGACACAATGAATACTGAAGATTTTGAGACTTCTTTTGTCAGATATGATATTTCCCTTATACTGCAAAATGAATAACTTGTACTTTAATGACTGCTTTGATTGGAAATTAAATAAATGAAGGGTGGTCTCTGACTTTTGCTCAGTGCTGTACCACTTTAATATGAGTTTTCAATTACACAGTGCTGTGTAAATACCTCTTAACATCTGGAATTCGAAGATTCATAACTTTTAAAAGCTTGGATAGTTAGTTGTCAGTACGAAATCAAACAGTAAATGCATGTTCATCCCTAACAGTAAAATTTACGCTTGTTTATGTCACAAGTTCCAAGAATTTGTGTGACGTCCATTTTGCTGTTCTTTTTAATCGATCCTCAGTAGGCTAGCTGGAGTGAAACACAGTGATGCAACTACAGAAATATTTGTTTTTGTTTTTGCAGCCCTGGCTGCACAGTTCCTGTGCCCGTTGCATGCCTTGACTGCTGCAGAGCCGGCATTTCGCACTACTCACTTCACCGTATGAGTAAATGGAAATGCTCTTTCATTTTAGCAGGGGGATGAGCACACCTATTTTCCCTGTAATTGAGGTTAATGTTGTTCATTCTGTCAAGCGGAGGGACATGGAGATTTGCGACATGGTGATGACTCATCTTGAGAGGGGAAACTAGGCCGTAAGTGGGTCTCCAGTCAGAAGTCAAGATTTCGATGCGGTAGCTTCTGACTGCTGTGACACTGTTCTGCTCCAGGACCGAAAATTTTTCTGCTTTTGTTTTGACAGCTCAGTTATTAAATCTAGCCTTATTATAGTTTTGACTTGTGTAATTTTAGCTTAATAACACTTGGAAAGTTATGTTCACTACTTTGTTTTTGCAGCGTATAAGCTTTTGCACATTGTCCATTTCAGAGGAGGTTTTGGGAAGTATTTTTTTACTTCTCTGTAAGTTGCGTAACTTCTGTGCTCCAATAGGCGACCAATGCCATGTAGAGACAATACATGCAAGTGAATGGGACAAAGGTGAAAGGGTTACCATGGAAACATGTTCTGTATATGCTAATACAGAAGGTAATGTTTGTGCTGTATGGCTGTCATGTGAGCCTGGTGTTTGGACCAATAGAAAACTCCACTTCCCAGTTTTCCTTTTTTCCCCCACTTCACTCTGCAGTAACAGCCTCCTTTGAGTGAGCAAAGCAGATGTGAGACAACAGCGTTTAAAGTTACAGGGCAGAGAAGGTGAACTTCCAGATGTTTTGAGCAGTGTGCATTACGGGCGTTTCAGTGACCAGTGTGTGTGTGTGTGTTTTCTTCACACCAGTCTCACAGTCGAACAGCAGCCTAAAGAAACACCGGAGCAGGAGCATCTTTAGCCCCTTCTTCTGCTGCTTCCGCAACTACAATGTGGAAACACCGGCCCCCAACAACAAAACCTGCACCCTGCCTCCACCTGCTGAGGAAAACGGCGGCTCTCCTAAGGTAAGCCTGTCTCATTTTTAATCGAATCTGTGTTTCTGATCTGATATATTCTGCGCAACACTGAACAAATAAGATGTTTATTTGACCCGTCTATGCTCCGCCCACAAATGCGTTCTTTAGTAGCCACTGCTGTGCTGTCCTTTCAGGCTAATGAGAAATTATGGAGATCTATGTATTATCTTCATACTTGTAATGTAACTGTACTCCTAACTTTTATATTATTTGTACTTTTATAATATTTGTATATTGTTTTGTATTTGTCTATTTTGCATACACTGGGGTTCAAAGGTTTAGAAACACTTAATAACAATTTTTATAATTTTGTAGATAATAACTTGTGTGGTGTGCATCAAAAGGTAGTTTTTTTTTCTCAAGCATTCTTTGTACAGAAGATTAATTAGTAAATTATTAAATGATTAAATTATAAATTATACACTGTAATAATTTATTTGCAAGGTACCTGTCTTGAGATTCGGTCTCCACTTTTGAGGTATAGTGCATTCTGGCTATTAATTTTATTGCAACATAATTCTCAGTGTTATACAGCATTCTCAGTCATTTTGGAATCTTCTATGGCTTCATCAGTTCATCATTCTGAACATATTTAAAATATCATAGTTTTTATTTACAGTTTTCATAAAATAATTATTTGAAATATGTGAAATTGCATAGAGTTATTAAATTGGAATCATTCAATCAACCAGCAACCAATTAGTTTTTTTTTTTTTTTGGAAATTGGAGCTCATGTTGACACTTTCACCCAAGAGAAATTTCGTGTATGTCTTGTACTTGGGCAATATTAATTTTGTTTTTGAGTCACTACATATGATGACTTTCAGTTTAAAATACAGTGCTACCAAATGCTACTGGGCTATGCTCTCATAGCTAATTGAAACTAGGCAGTGATGAATTTGCTGCCATGCTGATGCTAGCTCAGTTACTCAACAAAAAAGTTCTATTTCAACAGTGTGACCATTCACACCTAGAAGATAATAAACTTTACGTATTTTGACCAAAGGTGAGTTGTAAGCTACTGTATCCTATTACATTGAATGTGATTTTTGCCTGTGTTCTCTTAAGTATGTCCAACTGTGCAACAGTTGCTACTATAGAACACATCTGTGGGCAGAGCATAGATAGATCATAGTCTCATAAGGCCAGATGTGAACTCTTAATGAGAATGTCTGGGGAGAACCATGAGAAATATTGGGATGAAAGTGGGAGGCAAAGTAGACTTATTAGGGTGGGAACAAAGCTATGAGCTCAAAGCATTGTGCAAAGGACAATAGGCCTGTTGTTAGCCTATGGATTTTTACTTGGATAAAAACAAAAATAAGCATGTAGAAGTAGACAGAGAATGCAATAGATGTGGTACAATTAAACTTCAATTCTTGCAGGGGAGAACTGTTCATTGGCTAATGATAGTTGCTAGTTAGCTTGTTTTGCTTATGTTATCAGTTGTACTCTGTTAAAAGAACACAGAATGCAGAACTTTAGGGATGGGTTTTGGAGTGTAAACTTGTTACCGCCGCAATTCAGCACCAGTGTTATGCAGTATTCTCCAAGATCATGTCTGGCCCCATGAGACTAGTAAGTCAGTTGATGCTGATGTGTGAGTTATTAGTGACAACCTCCTCAGGCGAGAAGCTGTTCTGTCCATTTGTAAGTCTTGCCTTGTCTTTGAGTTCCCTGTTTCTTGTTTGTGAGCTGCTGCAGTGTGTACTCTGTGCACTCAATGTCTCTGTCCACACCGCAAAGTTTTCCAGCTGTTCCGAACTCAGTGAACTTGCTGCGCTGTTTACCATCCAGCTTAAGAAATGATGGGCATGCTTCGCCACACACACATTCTTCAGTATCCGCCCGCCCCCGCCCCCGCCCCCGCGCACACACTCACACACACACACACACACACACGCTCACTCACTCATACACACACTCACCCCCTCACATATTCTCGCTGCCACAGACACGTACTCTCCCACTTCAGCGTAAGTCCTGTTGCTTCTTCTATCCCAATAAAGTGTGCCTTTATGTGTCTCGAGTGATGGATTGGCTTGTGCCCCCTCTCTCTCTCCTTTTCTCTCTCTCGATGTCTCTCTACCTCCCTTTCCCTTCCTTCCACATGAACACAATGTTTATGTGGTGCATGGTGAACCCTCTGCCCATGGAAAGGCACCAAGGCGTGCTCCTCCACAAACATGTGTGCCTGCTGCCAAGGCAGGTACAGGCAGCTATAAATGGGCCTAAATCGGATCACATTACCAGTAGTGTTTACTCGCGTTCTGCAGCGGAATGTCCCACCATTTTACAAGTACATGTGGTCAGAACTGACCTGTTTCGGTCCAGCTTCTCTTTTAAAACGTAGCACATGCATTCATACAAACTCAATGAACCTTAAAGTGGAGGGAATCATTTTACAAAACTTGACTGTGTACCAGGACGTGTTTACAGAGCGCCTGTTCATTGCCTAGCAATAGCATACCATAAAGTGTAGTAGCTAGCGTTGTTTGGTTACATTCTCAATGTGAGTCCCCATGTATTTGTTGTGTTTTGTTTATATATTCTCTCTCTCTCTCTCTCTCTCTCTCTCTCTCTCTCTCTCTCTCTCTCTCTCTCCCTCTCTCCCTCTCTCCCTCTCTCCCTCTCTCCCTCCCTCCCTCTACCCCTCCCTCCCTTTCTCCCTCCCTGTTTTTTCTCTCTGTGTGATTTTGTTTCTCAGTGTGATCAGGTCCAGGTCATCCCTATCCCCAGTGTATGTATATCTTTTTCGCTATGCCTGCATGCTTTTGCTAGCCTGTGTCTATAAAAAAAAACGCCTTGCTCTTTGTGCCTGTTCTGCACCCTTCAAGTCGCCTCTGTCTGTTTCTCCACTGTTCTAGGCAAAAATTTTTCATGACTAACCCATTCTGTGGCCAGCCTTTTTTATATATTAATATATATTTTTGTAATTTAGAGCTTACCAACCCAGCTTGTGCTTATGGCCCATTTAACACTGTTATGCTAACATTTTACAGTACATACATTGGAATTATAATTATTTTACAACTACAGTGACATTCAAACCTATATACAACCCAGGATTCTGTCCCTCCTAAATGAGATCTTGGGTCATGTTTTTTTGTGGTATCTCTTAAACAGATTTTGGGATTAAACCCTGCCTTTCCCCATTTTGTTTCAGAGCCTCTAGATTTGTCAGCCACTAGAACATTTATTTAAATTGCTTCTCTCCTGTTTAGCCCCTTTCTCATGAAATTGAATTTAATTGAATCCCACAACCTTATTAAGCAAACAGTGTGAGAGCTTGATACCAGTGGTGGGCAAATGGGTGGCTTGTCTTCAGAGCCTTGATGAAATTTTATAACAGTCAATACTGCAGAAATTGTCTTTCTCCAGTCCATAATACTTTGCTGGAGAATCAATTAATATTAAAAAATTTAGTTTCCAAAATGTCCTGCATATTTCAGCTTCCTGGTAGGGAAATTAATGCTCTCATTAGAATGTTTTTTATTATTATTATTTATTTATTTATTGCTGGTACTAATTACAGCAAGAAACCCTTCCTTTCACATCCATCCTGCACATCCAGTTTGTAGCTACTGTGAGTGGGACAGCGAGGTGGAAAAGGGAGCTGAACTCCTCTGGTGGTGTGGCACGAGGTTCAGTGAGTCACTCTCTGTGTCAGAGAGGAAGATGGAACAAGGCCACAGGGGCCCTGAGTGGGGCCCTCACACTGGGCAGTCTCTGGCCTGTCTAGGTGAGACTAAAGCCTAAAATACCCACCACCTGTCCCTGCCTGCTCAGCACACCCAGACTGTCCACAGATGGCATATGGAAGCCTTGTTTTTAATAAGAAAGGTCACTAATATTGCAAGTTCAGTTGAATGAAACTTGTATTAAACTAACTTGGACCTGAGTTGCCAGGATGTAAACCATCCTGCAACTCATTTTAAACAATTGCAAGCTTCATGAAACAGCCAGTCAAAACGATTGATTTCACTAGGCTAGTGTACAGCCATATAAAACATCTTAACATACACATTAATAGCAGAGAGAGTTAGGGAGAGATGGATGGATGGGAAGGGGGCACTGACAGCTGAAAAAGTTATCTGAAGACTATAAAAATGCTGCTAACATGTTCATTACAGCACACAACACACATCATTTTATGTAAGAATATATATATATATATATATATATATATATATATATATATATATATATATATATACTGGTCCAAAAAATAAAGGGAACACTCAAATAACATCCTAGATCTGAATGAATGAAATATTCTCATTGAATGCTTTGTTCTGTACAAAGTTGTATGTGCTGACAACAAAATCACACAAAAATCATCAATGGAAATCAAATGTATTAACCAATGGAGGCCTGGATTTGGAGTCACACACAAAATTAAAGTGGAAAAACACACTACAGGCTGATCCAACTTTGATGTGATGTCCTTAAAACAAGTCAAAATGAGGCTCAGTATTGTGTGTGGCCTCCACGTGCCTGTATGACCTCTCTACAACGCCTGGGCATGCTCCTGATGAGGTGGCGGATGGTCTCTTGAGGGATCTCCTCCCAGACCTGGACTGCAACGTGACGTTGGTGGATGGAGCGAGACATGATTTCCCTGATGTGCTCAATCGGATTCAGGTCTGGGGAACGGACGGTCCACTCCATAGCTTCAATGCCTTCATCTTGCAGGAACTGCTGACACACTCCAGCCACATGAGGTCTAGCATTGTCCTGCATTAGGAGGAACCCAGGGCCAACCGCACCAGTATATGGTCTCACAAGGGTTCTGAGGATCTCATCTCGGTACCTAATGGCAGTCAGGCTACCTCTGGTGAGCACATGGAGGGCTGTGCGGCCCTCCAAAGAAATGCCACCCCACACCATTACTGACCCACTGCCAAACCGGTCATGCTGAAGGATGTTGCAGGCAGCAGATCGCACTCCACGGCGTCTCCAGACTCTGTCACGTCTGTCACATGTGCTCAGTGTGAACCTGCTTTCATCTGTGAAGAGTACAGGGCGCCAGTGGCGAATTTGCCAATCCTGGTGTTCTCTAGCAAATGCCAAGCGTTCTGCACGGTGTTTGGCTGTGAGCACAACCCCATCTGTGGACGTCGGGCCCTCATACCATCCTCATGGAGTTGGTTTCTAACCGTTTGTGCAGACACATGCACATTTGTGGCCTGCTGGAGGTCATTTTGCAGGGCTCTGGCAGTGCTCCTCCTGTTCCTCCTTGCACAAAGGCAGAGGTAGCAGTCCTGCTGCTGGGTTGTTGCCCTCCTACGGCCTCCTCCACGTCTCCTGGTGTACTGGCCTGTCTCCTGGTAGCGCCTCCAGCCTCTGGACACTACGCTGACAGACGCAGCAAACCTTCTTGCCACAGCTCGCATTGATGTGCCATCCTGGATGAGCTACACTACCTCAGCCACTTGTGTGGATTGTAGAGTCCGTCTCATGCTACCACCAGTGTGAAAGCACCACCAACATTCAAAAGTGACCAAAACATCAGCCAGAAAGCATAGGTAATGAGAAGTGGTCTGTGGTCCCCTCCTGCAGAACCACTCCTTTATTGAGTGTGTCTTGCTAATCGCCAATGATTTCCACCTGTTGTCTATTCCATTTGCACAACAGCGTGAAATTGATTGTCAATCAGTTTTGCTTCCTAAGCGGACAGTTTGATTTCACAGAAGTTTGATTTACTTGGAGTTATATTGTGTTGTTTAAGTGTTCCCTTTATTTTTTTGAGCAGTGTATATATATATATATATATATAAATATATATATAACCTCTGAGTTCCCTAGTACAGTAATGTGTCGAATGCATGAAAATAAAGTTCCAGGCAACTTACAATATACAAATAGCTGCATGAATGTTTGGTCTGGTGCATATCATCCCTCCAATATCTTTTACCCTCATTAGAACGGATGTAACTGATACTAAACAAGCCACATTTTTGACATCTGTTTGATATTTAAGCTTTTATTTATATATGATCAAGTTTTGGATAAGCTAATTTTGCTGACTGATGTGTGCAGAAGAGCATTTTTCATTATTGCTAAACCTGTTTCATTTGGTTTTTGATTCATTCATTTACCCTTAAATGTAACAAACTGGAATGCCAGAATGAATCTTAATTCTTAGGTGCAGCTCAGAATCTTTATCAGTGCATCCCTTGTGGGTTGTTTGTAAGATACATTTGCATGATTTTTCTGTTTGTAATGCATGAAGAGGAGTCCAGACAGGACAGTTTTCACACGTGCTGGTCTTTGCGAAAGACTGAAACTCACAGTCACTGTGCCCACTTTGTATCTATAGCTAATGACTGTTGACAGTAATGCAATAATGTAGCAGTTAGTGATCAAATGGCAGGTGTTTCAAAGTCCCAGCATCTTTAGAGAGAAGCATTTGAGTGTATTAGCAAACCTCTGCTTGAGAGCATGAGAGAGATCCTAAAGGTTTATTTGTGTGCAGTACATCATGAAGGGCAGTGCTGAAATGGCTGTACATTTTCTGGTGCTACAATAAATGTCAAGGTCATGCAGACTTGGTAGGCCACCAAGGATCATATTCATTTGGGGGTTTCACAAGTTCTATATTTGCCAAATCCTATTTCTGCATGGATTAGGATTAATAGCATCTATTAAACCAATTATAGCCTAGCCTCATATTGGAACATTTTATGCAAGCCAAGGCAGAATATAAAGTGTTTAGCTGCCATGTTTTGATCTCCTTGGGTTTCGAGCTTTTCCAGTCCTAGAGTGTTGGGCACATTATTAGTGGAAAGCTGTTGTTTATTTTTTGATTGATTGATTTAATTGCCAGATTCCCAGTGAAGCTGGCAATATAATTTAAACAATGAAAAAACTCAACAAAATTGAACTTGTGCTGTGCATCCTGTTGTAAGTATATTTAAAAAGACTTTGATGTATATCTTAGCTCCACTAGAAGGCTGCTATATGCGTTAGACCAATCACAGTAAGGAAGATGTCTCAGAACAAATGATACAGTGATTAGAACCAATTGCAGCCAGGGGGAGGCCTCAGAATGAAAGACATGTAGCTTGATTGAGATGAATTGCACCTTGCAGTCGCTGAGAGTAGCTGGTTGTGTTTGGAGGAGGAGCTGAGAACAGCACCGTCAAGCCAGACAGTTTTCCCGGCAGTACCCCATGTGTGCCAGCAATCCTCATGGCATTCACACATTAGATAGCATTTCTTTGAGGAATATAAGTTTGAATTTCACTTGTGAAAACATTAAGAAAAAAATGGTATATCTAAAAAATTGTGTCTACACAGTTGTTGTGGAAGCCTCTAGCTTGTGAGGATTAGGCTCTGTTATCATCAAGACATCTCTTACCTTGTGCAGTCGGATGGTGAGCCGCTGCAGCATCTGGCTCTGAACTGCAGATGCTTCATTCACATGGTGTATATCATCAAGAAGAACCATTGGCGCCAATGCAAGTCAAACAAAAAAAAATGTATCATACCGAACCAAGCCACAAGGCATTTTTTATATTTGCACAGCGCCACGTTAAGTCGAGGAAGCCTATGGCGCTAGTCACAATCAGAGGGATGTCTCAGAACAAATAATGCAGCAACCAATCTCTGTCAAGGGGAGGTCTCAAAATGAGTGACCCAGTGATTAGGACCAATCACAGTCAGGGGAAGGTCTCAGACTGAATAGCACAGTGATTAGGTGCAGTCACATTGATGGAGCAGTCTCAGAATGAACAATGGAGTGTATAGAACCAATCACAGTCATGGGGAGGTCTCATTACAAAGGACACGGTGGTTAGAACCAATCAAGTCAAGTCAAGAGGCTTTTATTGTCATTTCATCTATGTACAAGTACACAGTGGAGTGAAATTCTGTTCCTCCAGGAACAACATGGTGCAGCAAGGAATAAAAAGTACAAAGTGCAAACGTGCAGACATAGTGTGTGAACAAAAAATTAAGCTAGAAACAATATAATAAATAGGTTAAATTAAACAGATATTAGACACAGTAAACAGACAAGACAGTGCAGTGCCAACACAGCATTCATTTCTGAACATGAGGTAGTGAGAATAAGGTGTAGAGATATTTAACATGCTGTGATCTGTGAGTCATGCAGTCAGATGACATACATAAACACAGCAGTTACTGAGGTAGAAAAACCTGAGTAAAACAGTGTAAACACAGCGTTAGCAGCAATATTCCAGATAGTGCAAGTAGAGCATCAAAAGAGATGTGTGTGAGGGGGCTGGGGTTAGTTCAGGATGGGAGGAGGGAGATGAGCCTTCTTCAGTCTCCACAGGAAGTAGAGGCACTGCTTGGCTATGGAGTTGGTGTTGAGGGACCAGGTGAGGTTCTCTGTGATGTGGACACCAAGGAACGTGGTGCTCCTGATCATTTCCACAGCAGAGCCAGTGATTTTCAGTGGGGGGTGGTCACCTCACACTCAACAGAAGTCAACAAACAACTCCTTAGTTTTATCTACATTCAGAAACAGGTTGTTGGTTCCTCACCAGTCCGTTAGCTGCTGCACCTCCTCTCTGTACGCTGACTCATCATTCGTAGTGATTAGTGCAACTCACAGTCAGGAGGAGATCTCAGAGCAAACAACATAGCAATTAAGACTTGTCAGAGTCAGGAGGAGATCTAAGAACAAATGACGTGATTAGGACTGGTCAGAGTCAGGAGGAGACCTCAGAACAAATGACGTGGTGGTCAGGACTAGTCACAGTCAGGAGGAGATCTCAGAGCAAATGACATGGTGATAAGAACCATTCTCAATTAGGGGGATGTCTCAGAACAAACAACACAGAGATTAGGACCAATCTCAGTTAGGTGTAGGTCTCTGAACAAACAGTATACTTTCATTTGAAGTATACTGCTGACAAGCTCCAGTGCTTGTCAAGAAGTTTGTCGAGGACACTCAAGCAGGTTAAAGTGGATATTGATGTAAGGCTGTTACTCCACACAGACTTCAAATTAAGTATGTGACGTGCGCAGTCGATGTGACAGATAAGAGTTTGCTTTAAAGAACCAGGTTTACATCTGCGCTGTATTCCAACTGCTCATTTCTGTCTAATTAGTGAAGAGAGTGGGTGTGAGGTCATGTTGGACTCCCATGGTGTCTCCCTGGCACAGATGAATCAAACAGCAAGCGATTTGTCCTTGGTCGCCTTTGCTTTATACAGAGATTGATGAGCCTCTGTGTGCAGGCACAGACATACATACACATATACAGGACGTGCCAAGACAAATGTACACTAGGTAAACACATTGTACTGGTACAGTATTGTGCACATATTGCTTTACTGTTAGAGAAGAAATGTGAGGATGTGTATTTGTACCCCCTCAGGTGAGGCCATCTGGCTTTTCCTTGTCTGTTGCTCTCAGGCAAGTCTTGGCAGAGGACATCCTCACATTATAGCTAGTGTCATCTCTCTCTCTCTCTCTCACTGTTCCTCTCAACTATACATCTATGCTTAGTCAACATGACTTGGCAATGCAGCCAAACTTGGGGGAACACCATAATCTTAACGCTGTGCTTTGAACTGTTGATCTGGGTGTGCCTGGAAAGCATTAGGAAAGCCCTTCTACCGTACAGCAGGGCAATGTCGAGTGCAAGCTGTGTCTAAAAGGAAGCAATATAGCTGTCATGGATTGGGCAAAGGATAGTCATCAATTTAAACTCCCAGCTTCAGTGATAACAATATCTTCAAATCTGGCTTGTTCTGAAATGAACGGTTTTCTCATCTTTTCTCCTTTCCTCCTCTTTTCATCTCTCCATCTTTCGGACACGCTCTGTATCTCTCTTCAGTCTCCAGCCAAATACCTCCTGCCTGAGGTCAGCATCAAAGACTACGGCAAGAACTGTGTGGTGATCGACCTCGATGAGACACTGGTACACAGTTCCTTTAAGGTATGTTCACACATGCCCTCTTAACTCTTAATGGTGTGTCTTACAGTTTAGCTCTGTTCTACTGTAGATAATGTTGTGGCTTTATGCCCTATATTTTCACTCTGCCATGAACTTCAGGGTATGGACGGCTCACCCAAGATTATATCCGAATTGGAATGTAGTGTTTACGACAAAGCTAGGAGTTCTCTGCTGAGCTGGAGTAAAGCATATTTCACAATCCGCTCATAATCCATTGAGTACTCCAAGGCTCAATAGCAGAAGACAATGGCAGTGTTTAGAGCACGCTGTGGGATTAAAACTCCCAGTTGAATGAAATCCTCTGCTGAGATTAACTGCCATTGTGGTGCCTAGAAAGTCTCCTCTGGGGAGCCACCTGCTCACCCCAATGACCCAGTTCTCTACCAACCTGCATCTTCTACTCCATTTAATGCCAAATTTTAGCTGTCCTGTTTTTTCACATGCACAGTTTAGGATTTTTTCCATAGCAGTAAGTTTTCAATATAGCACCAAAGACTGTGTTTTAATAGCTGTAATAACTTTTTTGGTACTATATAGAACTGTTGTAAAAGGTTCTTTATTGAGCCATACCAGAGTGACACATAATGAAATACACAATGATTATAATAAGCATGCAGCAATGAGCGGGTTCAAGCACGCACAAGCAGTACAGGCCCTTTTGCAGGTTTAGTTCATTCGGCCTAAAATGCCTCAAGCAGTTAGTCGAATAGCACCATTTGTTTATCAACCTTGCAATAATGTTGTAGTAGCATTTTCATTGATTAAGTGTTTTTGAGTGGCCAATCTGGACCAAAAAGTGGCATGTACCATTATAGTTTAAATATGTAAAAATCCTTAAAGTTTGGAGATCTGGCCACTGACTGTTGAGTTATAGCAAATCAAGTTAGCAGTGCAATGACCGCAGTAATTAATTGATTGCTCCACATGACACCGAGTAGAAAACAACATATTTTTGATAATTATTTACCTAAAGAGGCCACAGAGTTTTGTCTGATTTCGAAAACTTCAAAATCAAAATCCAGAGACTAGTTCGAAAAGGGGGGTTATTGAACAGTTAACAATTACTAAAAAAACGGTGCAGTTTTGTAATAAACATGCATTTGCAAAATTGTTTGGCATAATGTAATACAATGGATTCATATGTAGTTTGCGTCAAAATTGTAATAATATAGTAATGACATGTAATAATGTTTATTTTTATGAATAGCACCCCCCCAGTGGTGAAATCTTTTGAAACTTGACTGGTTGTTAGACAGGGGCTACATGTAGACACTGTTCAAGTTTCATGATTGGTCAATGTTAAGCCTGTCTAAAGCCTGCTAAATGCTGATTGGCCGATGGCAAGCACAAATTTCAGTGTATCAAATTGTCCTTGTATTATCACTTATAGTGTGGCCAATAGATGCTGCATTCAAAGTTTCAGCTTGGTCGGATGTATGGATGCTTAGAAACAGTCATGGAGCATTAGCTCCGCCCCCTAAATACATATGCACATAAAAATCGAATGGCCACTTCAGAATCTTCAGCCAAATATGTCAAGTTTGAAATTTGTTGGCTGAAGGATTGTTGAGTTACAGAATTGTAAATTAATTCTGAATTATTTTGAATGTATCCAGAAGGGTTCATTTGCATATGGCAGCCATGCTATTTAGAAAATTCAACGTGTTTTTGATAATTATTGAGGTTCTGGCTCTTCAGAATTTTGACACCAGATACATGAGGATCAGGCAAAAATTGTAGGACTAGTTTGTAAAAGTAGGTTTTGCATATTATACAAAATAGCAAAAACCTTTGGTGGCGGAGCTAAATGATGTTTTGAAGTAAAATGAAGTGAAGTGTTTTGTTTGAACCCAAGGAATCAGGAAAAAAATGAATTTGTCTGTAAACATTTTGGTTTAAGAGTTATAAGGCAAAACATATTTCTGTGCTATAGCGCCCCTTCAGGCTGATTGACCAAGTTTCGTATCTCTAGGACAGAAAAAGAATAAGAAAAATCTTGACAATTCCATTAGGGTTCAATGCACTACATGCTTGAACACTAATAATATAATAACAGGGCTTTCAATAATAAAATTGATAATAATCGATGCATAATCAACAAAGTGATCATAGCATATGTGTAGTGGCATTCATAGCATTTTTCTGAATTACATTTTTGCATAGTCCTTATGATGTTAACAAAGTCTTTTATAGTGGATTCATTTGAAATGCTCCATTCTATAGATAATGGCAGAGTCAGAATTATTCACGGTGGTGGAAGGAACCAGACATCCAAAGCATTCAGTGCCTCTAAAAACTCTTTCACAGAAAATTATTACATTTAGAACCTGAAAACTTTTTTCTCCAGATATTTTTTTTACCATTATTACCATTACCTATAAATACAGTGAAATAAAATGGCTAGATTTCCCTTTTAGACATTACAACCCCTGGTTCCCATTACCACCACTGTAAAGAAAGCTGAATTAGTAAGTTCACCATTACATAACAAACCTGTCTGAATGACCTTGTTGGCATCTCAGCGATTGAATATTAAAGAAAATGGCCTTTTGAAGTATTCAAATTGCTCTTAGAGTTACCATGGTCCACTGCCTTTACTAAAGAACCTTGGAGAAGCCTTCTTTTTAAGGGTGTAAACCTGGAAATAAAAGCTACTTTTCCTTTCTTCCTACTGGAATTATCTACCCCACACCCACACACACACATATTTGCAGACATAAAGTACTGTGCTGAAGTCAGAGACCCCCTTTATTCGTTGAATTTTTGGTTTTCAGTATTTAGTATGTCCACTCTTTGTTGTGTGTGCCTTTATTATAGATTCCATTCTTTTCAGAAGACTTTGTTTTTCCAAGAAATCTGAAGGGTTATTTTTCCACATCTCCAAGGTTCAGTCATAGAAGTTGGTTCCATTTTTTCATCACATCCTTTCAGACTTAGTGTTCTCTTCTCACAGTAGAAGGATTGATACCTGTGGAGCTTAATGTTTATCTATTTGTGAAGGCTGGAAGTTTTAAGTGCTGTTTATCTGATGGGGACAGTTTTGGTGGTCTGCCAGGTGTTGCATGGTTGTCCCATTTTTTCAGTATTTTTAAAATAATTTTTTGAACTCCAGATTTGTAAACTCCTGTTTTTGTCTTATTTTTCTTAGACTTTCCTTTTGCAAGCGGATTAATTTATATGTAATTTCCACAGAAATACCTCATGAAAAATAAATAACTTGTACTTAAAGGCCACTTTGATGGGAAATTAAATAAATGAAGCGTGGACTTTTGCACAATACTGGATATATTGAATGTATTGTGTGTGCACAAAGAGATTCAGAAGAGAGAACATGAAAGAAAGTAAAGTGCTTTCTCTAACAGCACTGTATCCTTTAAAATGTCCGTCTGGAAGCTCTTCTTGTTGCTCAGAAAAGAAGGGAGGTGGTGGTTGAAAGAGAGAGGCCCAGAGAAAGGGAAGGAGCAAGGGATGCATGCCTTTGTGCGCACGCACATACTCTTTTTCTCTCTTACTCATTTGCTCGCACACACACACACCACATGCACAAATACACCCATTCTGCCACCCACACACACACTACATAAAAAGGCAGCTGAAGATTGTACACAAGGGTGTGTCTGTAAGTGTACTGTACTGCGTACAGGGCAAAGTTCTGGGCCATCTTTCCAGAAAGTAATGGTTGTTTTTTTTCCCCCTATTTATTGAAGTATGGAAGACTTGTTCTTCTCCTGCTAATTAATTGCCTGCTGAGTGCCACATATTATGTTGATTTTGTGCCTGTTCACTTGAAGGTCAGCTTGAACTGTAACATACTTCAGAGCGAGCAAGAGATCAATACCGAGAAGAGAAGATGAGAGCTGGTGAAGCCTGTTAGAAAGCAGTGATTAAATGGTCTGTGCTTATTTAGTACATTTGAAGAAATGTCAGCCTCATTTCTGCACAGCTCTAATCCAAATAGACTGACCCTCTGTAATGTGTTTGTCTGAGTTTCTCTGTCTGAAGATTTAGACACTGAATGAGGTCTGAATGTTTAGCCATTGCTCTTCTGTTTGGCTTTGTCATAGAACTTTTCTTATGATGACGTGTAGAATTTAGAGGGCCCATATCTAACTAAATTAGATAAACTAAATTTTCAAAACCTGGACTGTTGAAATTAGATTAAATTCACTGCCCAGTCCATACAGTTCATATGTGGAAATTAATGTTTTGAATTCAGTTTCTGTGATGTCATGAAAATCTTTGCATTTTCATGTATCTGCCCATTCAGATAACTCCAGTTTAACTCCACCAATTAAGTTATAAGGAGGGTTGCTTTTTGAATTGGTTATAGGTTGTGTCATTTTTTGGCAGCAACATAATAATAACAATAATACATTTTATTTAATTGGAGGGAGCAGGGTGGAGATCTGGAGGGGGCATACACTTGCCAGCAAATCAGGAACTACAGGCTGTGTTTCTCTACCATGAACACAGATGGCTTTCTCAAAAATCAGTCAAGCCGTTGCTGTTGCTAAAAAAAAAAATCAAAGCTGATATGATTAAATATTATGCATAAATGTCTACATACATTGTTTAGACATTTCTCCCCAAATGTCACTGAATTACAAGGTTGTTAGAGAGTCCGAAAACTAATTTTGCTACATCCATGCTATAAGCAAGCTAATACTCGTAATACTCATTGAAATGACATCACATGAAAGTAAGTCTATTTATTTCAGGTCTATTAAGTAACAACAGCTACTCAAACTGTAAGCTACTTTTGCCAAAGCAACTTAACGGCCAGAATTGACAAAGCTTGCTGGTTTGTGTGGGGTGTTTCAGTGAGGGTGCCAGTTTTATGATGTGTGCACAGCAGTGTTAGCTTCAGTGTAAAAATATTTGCATCTTGACTCCTTAATCACTGTTAAACAGAGGACCCAATGACATGTGGAGGAATGTACTCAAGAGAAATCATGTCATCTTTCTAACACCTTTTTGTTACCACATTGGAGTTTTCAAAAATGCCATTCATTTTTTTCCGTAGAGAAAAATTGCTTAGACCGGGAATTCTTAATATGGCATAACGCTGACTACAAAATGGCACGTCCTCAGAGATGTGTACCAGCCTTCGAAGTAATTTATATAGACCAGAATTAAAGAATTCCACCAATTTTTGAAATTATCTATATAATTAAGTGGTTAAGATATAAACACTGTCATTGACAGTGATTTGATGTGAGATATCAGTTAAATACCCCTAAAAGCCCCCTCACAGAAAGTTATGTCTGAGGCATTGTTTACAGTAGTTTTGTAGTGAAGTTTTAGATTCAAGGAGGAGAAGTACATGCAGGGCATTGTAAGGCAAAATAGTACCCAAAGAAAACTTTATTTTACCATCATCTGCGTTATATATAAAACCTCGGAAGACATGCATAGGTTAACGGGTGGTTTTGGATAATGAATAAAATATATTTGTTGTAGACATTGTGATCCCTGATTCCTATCACCACTGTAAAGAACTCTGACTTCTAAAACCACTCTGAAGGACTTTGTTCAATGTCAGTGATTTAAGCAAAAATTTTGAGAAAAAAGTGGAATTCATCTCAATGTTCAGTAAAATTTTACTTCAAAGTTATAAAGAGAGGTTGAAAAACAGCCATATGAAAATGAATTATGACTGTTTTTACATAATACAAGAAAATTACAGGATATTGGCCCTGCATTAAAAATGATCAGTTTTTATTGGAATCTTCAGCTTCATTTCATTCTCTTTTATCAGTTTTTTATCTGGCAAAAGCAGTTACCAAAGTTACTACTAAGAAAGTCCACTTTCTTAGTAGACTCAGTTTGGTGACCTCTCTACTGCCTTTGCCATTCAGTAGAACTGCTGAGGAGAATTTACCCTTTCAGAAGTTGCTGTGATTTCTTGGAAGATGAGGATTCATATCGCCCTCGGCTTCATGTGCTCACTGCACAGACCTCATGCTCCCCCTGCTGGATATCCTGCTGACTGATGGCAATTGTCATTTGGCCATATAGGCTGACTTGCTTATTCCAGCCTCAGTAAGGACATCAAAAACGGCTCTGGATCCGCTTGACTGTCGATGAGTCATTAAATATGAATAAGCTAAATCTCTTCTGTACTGTTATGTTTATTTTGAACTCACAAATGCTGTGGGCATATTGTTGGAATTGCTCAAGCTGCAGTATGTATTGTAAATATAAGCTTTCTGAGACTTTTTTTCTCTTGCTGTTGCATCAAAACCTCACATTCTTAACTTAAATGTGTGTTAAGGTAATGAGATTTAATCCCATATGTTTTTGTTGACCCAGTGTTAAGTGCTCACACAGTGTACAGATGGTATTTTCAAATGGGGTAGAAAGACGCTAGAGTAATGATATCCTGCGATGATATTCTAATTGGGTATCTGAATGCTTTTAGATCTTGCCTATTTAATAGATACTGGAAAAGATGTCTGAAATGTCTGGTTTAATGCCTGAAAATCTGACATTAAATCTATTTCACGTTGACGGTGCACAGCTGTGCACTGCAGAACCCTCTTATTTTTAACAAGCTTCTGAAAAGTGCTAAGAGAACCCAACTTTTTTTATGCCCCTTCTCCTCTTCATCTCACTCTCTCCATGGCATTAAGACAGCACCATGCCGCCTGCTGAGTCCTTTCATCCTGTCTGCATGTCTCCTGCTCCCACTCCTATTCTATCTCTCTCTCTCTCTCTCCCCAGCTTTAAAGACTCCTCAAAAAAAAAAAAAGGACTCCCCCTTTTCCAAAATGCATCTCCATTCTGTAGCTCCATGCAGTCAATTTTCAGCTACACATGTACGCACACACATAGTCACATACACCCCCTTTGCGTGCCTCTAAATCAAAGCTTTGCTACAGGTAGTGGTGTCTGAGCGTGCAGTCAATCACTTTGAGCCCACAGAACCTGGTATGTCCCTCCGGCACTGGAGACACAAAGCATCTCTTCTGAGAGAGAGTGTCACAGTCAGACTCTTAACTCTGCTGTCACTGTATCTGCTCTCCTCTACTTTACTGCATGTTATGGTCACTGTAGGGTTGCAGCAGTACAGAATTTTTTTGGGGGCAATGTCCATTCTGAGGTCAAGATTTGATCCTGTTTTTTCATCAGTACAGTGCAAAGGTCAGAGACCACTCTCCATTTATTTTGTTTCCAAACAAAAACACTTTTTATTCTCACAATTTAAGTAATCCCAAACACATTCAGCAATGATGAGGTCTGGCCTCTGGGGTGGGAACACCAGCATGCTTTTTTGGTTAGTCAGGGATTCTTGACTGCTACACATCCTCTCAGACCTATAGTGTTGAGTTGTCTTCTCACAGTGGAAGATGGCTGTGGATTTTTTCAGGTCTGTAGCAAGAGTGGAGCTCTCTCTCAAAGTTTTAAGTGCTGTTTATTTGATGAAGACAGTTTGGGTGGACTGCCAGGTCCTGCATGGTTGCTGGGAGTCCCTTTTTTTCTGCATCTTTGAACCTCTTTGTTCTTGCTTTTTTTTATTTACTTTATCTTCTCTGTGCACATGGAATCTCACAGATGTTCTTGAGATGAAAAATTAATAAAGTGGCCTTTTTGAAATTAAATAAATAAAGGGTGGTCTCTGACTTTTGTTCAGTGTTGTATGTGTCACCACTTTAATTATAAGTTTTCAATGCCTGCCGTGCCAGCCTTCTAATGAAACAAGCCCAAAAAAACCTTAGAATTTGAGTGATTTTGTAACAAAATAGCAGTCAGCTGGGCACAGGAGTGTGCCACGTGCTTTAATGGTGGGATGCACCCAGATGCCACGTTTCACTGCTGCATCATTGACTGTGGTTTCCACAAAAGGAAAGGAATGAAAGATGGGATGAGGGTTGTATTAGCGATACATTTTTAAATGTTGATATTGTCTTTTCTGTACTGTTGTGAAAGTGTAACACCATTAGCGGCAATGGCTGTTAATGTGTCCCTTTCTGTTCTGCTTTGCAGCCCATCAGTAATGCTGATTTCATAGTCCCTGTGGAGATCGATGGAACAGTTCATCAGGTACAGCGCAAATGATTTTCAACAGCATGCTTTGCAAAAATGTTTGCACTGGATCCTCACTAGAATTTCAAGGTTTCAGTTGAAAGGTTTCATATGTGTGTTACAGGATGGTGTACACATAGATTTTCATATAATTGGACATAGAGAACAAATGACTGATTTTATTTATCTTGACTCACAAACTGAAAAAAGTGGGGAAAAATACAGAAATGTTGCTTGTTGAATAGCATGTTGAATGATTCTCTGTTCATTACCGAACATATTCAGACAGCCAAAATAGCATGGGACTGAAGATGCAATATGTTATATTTAAATAGCTTTCCCTATTTTTATTTTAGTTTGTGTTTGATCCACCAGAGAAAAGCATATGTGGGAGTGCCTAGAAGATGCATCTTAAAGCATACTGCCTGAATTGAAGGCTTCTTTTTTAATGCTTTGAAAAGTAGTGTGTGAGAACGAGGTGGTCATGCTTAAGGGAGACCTATTTTGCTCATTTTCACTGTTCACATAGTTTTATTAGTTAGTTTTTTGGGGGTCTACTAGAAGATTTATATGCTTCCGTGTTCCAAAAACACATTCTTTGTCTAATACTGTACATCTCTATTCACTCTCTGTCTGAAACATTTTGTTAGGGAGGCCTGGGTCCTTAATCCACCCAGTGAGCCCAGTGTGATCTGATTGGTCAGCGTGTCCACTCTTTTCTGAACTGCAGTTCTGCTCCTACTTGTTCTGTCCTGTTTTGCAGTCTGCAGACCGACACTTCTCTGCTGTGCAGCTGTAAACACCGGTGTGGCTATTTTTCAAGTAGTGTCAGTTCTGCCATATCAGTTTGAGCTAAAGTCTTGTCCCAAAAGTCAGGTATTCTTAATATGGTGATAAAACTGAACAAACTCTTTCCAGCCTCCAGTAGTTGTTGTGCGCTGTGTTAGGGCATTCCAAGATTACCGGGGCAATAAGGTGGGCAATAAGGATTATGTTATCTTGTAACAAAGGTAAAGAGCATTTCAGGCAGCTGAGAAAAGTCTTTTCTGTTAGAGTTACTTTCTTTGAGCCTTGTAACTTTGCAGACCGTTTACATGCACAAAAAGCTATAAAACACACTAAAGGCATTATTAAAGTAAAAACAACAAAGGTCCCCTTCTAAAGAAATGATGCGGGTCATTGCTTCCCAGGCAATTGCAATTGTGCATTTATATTTGTTTATATGTCAGTATATGTTCACATTTTTCTGTGTGAGACAATCAAAGAATGCTCCCTTTATCTGCTCCATTGATGTGTTGAGATGGCTGTTACCTGGTTCAAGTAATCCAGGATAGGCTCTGTATATCAGGGCTGGCCTGTTCTTGATTACTTGTACTGGGTTGCAGTGACTAACCTTCATATACAAGACAGGAAACAAGGAAAGAAGAGGTTTGTTTGCACTTCTGCTTTTCCTACAGTAAGCAACACAGCAATGATTGACTCACTAAATAGAGCATGTGTTTTGTGTTTCACTGCCAGGTCTACGTGCTAAAGAGACCTCATGTGGATGAGTTTCTGCAGAAGATGGGTGAACTTTTCGAATGTGTGCTCTTCACAGCTAGCTTAGCTAAGGTTAGACTCCTTATCTTTACATCTTTAAATGACTTCTCTCTTTATTTTTTTAATTGGTAGCCCATGATTTCTTTGTACATTTTCTACTGAGATATTTACCTCCTGTCTCAATTCGTTGTTGCTTTTGAGGAGTAAAATTAGTGCAGTTACAATTAACCAGGTGTGTAAATCTCTTTCCTCACGATTTGATTCAGGTATTACTTTTGGAAACAATTCATCATAAAACCTCAGATTTTACCATGATTCAGTCAGATTTGAAAATAGAATGATTCAGAATTTTTTAAAATGTGTGAATACTCGATTATGTCTGGAGGAATACTAGGGGAATATAGACACAAAATACACAGTAGGTCAGTACAGAAAATAGAAACCATGCATGGAGCTTTTGAAAATAGACCCCATCCATCCATTTTGTAAGCCGCTTCCCCGTCAGGGTCGCGGGGGTGCTGGAGCCTATCCCAGCAGTCTTCGGCGAAAGGCAGGATACACTCTGGACAGGTCGAAAGTCCATCGCAGGGCTGAAAATAGACCGAAAATTGAGATTATAATGAATATTATCATAATTAGTAGAGGGCAATGTGCTGGTTCATTCAATATACCGTTTGAAATTATTCTTCAGGTATTAGTTTTGTCATAATGTAATGTAAAAACAGTGAAAATCAGGCTGAGGTTGACCCATTTAGCTGAGTGGCTGAGTCAGGGATGTTTGTTCTTCTGTTGTGTAGACAGATAGCAGTCCAAGGTAACATCTTAAAAGTGCAGGTACATTTCAGAGTAACAAGCTGATGTTAACCCACAAAAATCTTTTTTTTTAAAACATCTAAAATAGTTTCACTGAAACATTATGTTTACAAATACACTATGATATGTACCAAAACCATTAGTAATTTTAATTATAACATGACTAAATTATATCACCCACTACCAACTTTATCAGTTCTAACATTCCAAAACAGTCCCCATCTACAAATCACAGCACCACATTACATCAGTGCATTTTTATACCACATATTTTTCCAAAAATACTATACTATTACTAGAATTATCACTGGGCAGGCTGAAGTTGGTGGTGGTGTTTGTGTATATGAACAAGCTGTGAGTGAGCTTCCCTGTGTGTTTTCAGTATGCTGACCCAGTGGCAGACCTCCTGGACCAGTGGGGTGTGTTCCGGGTGCGCCTCTTCAGGGAATCCTGCGTGTTCCACAGAGGGAACTATGTCAAAGACCTCAGCCGGCTGGGCCGACAGCTCAGCAAAGTCATCATAGTGGACAACTCGCCAGCCTCATACATCTTCCACCCGGAAAATGCTGTAAGTCTTCTTCTGTGTGCAGATGTTAGAATTCTCCTTATTCACTTTGCCCACAGGGTGTGAGCAGGGTGGTTAGAGAGTCAGCAGCTGTTGGAAAATATCTTTTACAGACCATAGACAATGTCTATTTTTCAGTGCTTTCAAAACTTATGTGTCAGTTTTTTGCTCCACTTTCTAACAAATGCTGACTGATAATTACTCTGCTGTCCTACTGGAAAAAATGAAGCTTTTGCAATTATATGATTTAAATGTGTCAATCATTTGCACGTAATAAAATGTAACTGTGTTACATCAACACATTTGATGGCCTTTTTTAGGATGAATTGCACTCACCTGACACATTTGAATTATATCTTTAGTCAGGCCTGAAATTTTGATCCGAACCAGAATACAGCCTAACTTTCTGACTGAGTCCCACCAATAGGGCCAAGTTTTTGTCTGAAACTGGACCAAGACGATTACAATTCTATCTGAAACTGACCAGAACTGGCCCATCAGCACTGAAAGAGCAAAATAAAAACTGATTGTGCCGCTCATATAACTGTGTAGTAACCAAAACGGTTCCAGGTCATAGATAACTAAAAACTATGCAAAATATTTTTTCCAGACAAACATATTCATGAATATAAGCATCCTATTGGCTGCAAGTCTCCTAAATCAGTTCACTGTTTTATTTCTTGTGCATCTAGTTTCCCAAAATTGTGGACCTCATGGACCTCAGTGTGAAAAATTCTGTCAGCAACAGGAGTGTGACTCTAGCATGCCAGATTAAAAGCTCTTTCAATGTAATAAAACTGGGGAGGAAGAATAAAGTAATATGAAAAAGTATAGCAAGGGAAATTCAGTGTAATGTCTGTTAACATTGGGAGATGTGCTGTGAAAACCCAAATATGAATTTTAAACTTGTCATGTATTGAAGAAATGACATCTGAACTTACAAAGAGTAGTCAGGTCCCATGGGGTTCAGACAAGTTCATGCTCCCTGTATGTGACATAAAAAGGAAAAATCATCACTAGAATGCAATCTGTTGAAATGGTTTGGTTGCCTTTTGTGTTAAAACACTTATTTGTCTTGAGAGAGTAGAACCACAATGTAGGTCTTTAGAGATCAGTTTTGTGCTTACAGTGGAGAAATCTCTGAGCCTTCCAACAGCTCGCACTTAAGAACTCAAGAGACACTCTTTAGACAAAGCTGTCATCACCTAACTAAGAAACTTCAACTGTGATGTCTAAGGCTATATCCTGTTACAGTGGCATTTGAAGGGAACTTGAGTTGGTTTAGGACTTGTTATTTGTGTAATTCCCAGCTGAGTGGACCACAGCAGGCTCCACAGGTCCTCAAGCATTTTAGGCCCTCCATCATCTGTCATTTACCCATCATGTCTGCTTGAGGAAGATGTGACAGTAGGCTCCCAGAGCTGTCAGTCATATTCATCCAAATTTTTGTCATTTCCTTATCCTGCTGGACTCCTTTCTGATTATTCTAAAGGTGTTGCAGCCTTGGTAAATATATAACCCTTTGGTAAATATATTTGGAGTGACTGAAATGTAAGAAAATGTATAATAGCCTTTGAATAACCCTTGGGATGCTTTTTACACTACAAGACTCACTACTAGGAATCGTGGAGAACACAGTTTTCCACATAGAAGGGAAGGTTTGAACAAACCAGGTCAAAACAGGATGAAAGGGTGTCTATATGCTAATATAACCAAACACAGTGGCTTATCAGAATTTGCTGTTAATCAAATGATTTAGGCAAAAAGTTAAATTTACACAATTTTCCACTTAATGCCAGATGCAGGTGACTAGCCAAGATATGTTCAGTATCCAAATGTTGAGTTTTTTTTAGTTTAGGACTGGAGCAACAAAGCTAATACAGCTAATAAACACTAGACATCAGTTGAAGGCAGAATCTTTTCTGTAAATACCTCCTTAAAACTTTTCTTAACACATTCAACCTGTGTCCAGGTCTTTATCAAGGCCATCCAGACTTGTTGATGTGGTTTAGGACACAGCTGACTCACACAAAATGTGTATATGCTTCATTCCTTTATAAATCTGTTATTGAGCTATAATGATTCCTGTAAAAGTGTTTTGTGATTATGTCCACAGGTCCCAGTGCGATCGTGGTTCGATGACATGACGGACACAGAACTGCTGGATCTGCTGCCTCTGTTTGAGGGCCTGAGCAGAGAGGAGGACGTTTACAGTGTGCTACAGAGCCTGAGGGCCAGGTAGCACTGAGACTCACACTGCCCTCTGCTGTTCTCTGTCCCACACGGAGACACTCCATCGCTACTGGTCAGGCCGACCCTCCATTCAGCTGTGCCCTCGAGAAGGCACCACTGTGTCACACAGTGGAGGACAAAACTCTTTTCCACCTCGCTAATTTCTGTGGACGGAACTCTGACCTGCCGTCTGATAATTTATTGGACCATTTGCCAACAGGAGTCCCTGGCACGGGAAAAATGTACATAGTGTAAGTTTCTAAATTTGATGCAGAAAAAAATAAACACAAATTAATTTTTGTAAGGGAGACATATGAGTTTACTATCCAAAAACTCTATATATTTACCACAAAAAAGAAAAAAAACCACAAAACAATATTTTTTTTCCCCAGAGGATGTTGAACAGGTCAACCCTTTGGTTTATGCTATGCAGGCAGACTTTTTTTCGATCACCAGTCGTTCCAACAACTGTGACTTTTCTCTTACCAAATAAAGTGCCTTCTGACTGTTGTTTTTATGATGATATACATGACATTTTTATATGCTGCATATTTGCAAAGAACTCAAAACCTTTAAAGAAACTTTTACTGTAAACCTGAGTGGATAGGCGTTAAAACTGTTTATTTATGATAAGGACATTTCCGAATGATTTCCAATAGTCTTCAACGATTTAAATGCATTATCACTGGACAAAGACTGATGCCATTATGTAGACTCTCTGGTTCTTTTGGGAGAATAGTATATAAGCATTGTATTGATGGGGAAAAATAATGATCTATTACCTTATTGCAATTTGACAAAAAAAGATGTGTAATGTGAGACTAGCTACTGTTAATCAACACTCCAGTACCGTACAATTCGATATGAGTATTTAACATCAAAATAAAAGATGCAGTCAATATCAGAAATGACTCAAAGGCTGTTTTCTGGTAAACCCCTCAAATGTGAGTGGCAAAAACAAAAAAGGCAGTTCTTAGTGGTGTACCAAATATGCGTTTGAGTGCAAAATGCATCCACTAAAACCTAAAGGAGACAAGGCAAATCAAACCACGTCCTTGCCATTTCACATATATTTTAGAAACTGTGAAACATTACCCAGCCCTTATACTTTCACCATCACAGCTGCCATAGCACATGCACATATCTTTGATGAACAGGACAGTGTAAAACATTGATGTTTGGAAGACTCTTTTTCATTGATGTTAACAGGCTTATTGGGCCATATTCTGTCCTCACTAGAGAGTATTATGCATATAGCTAAGATAACAGGCTCCAGTAATATTCAAAGACAGGTTTTGTAGCAGTCAACATCCAAACTGCAACATTCAAAGTAAGAATATGTTGCTTGTATGCCTGTTACGAGCTGCTGATATTAGCCACTGTTAGCCTGAAGCTAACATTACATTGAAATAAATGTTAACAGGCTAGTGGAAATTAGCATTACTTTAGCTATGGAAAAGTAGGTAAATGAGAGCTACTTGCAAAGTGAATTTCTGTGTAATTCTGCATAATGACTTGCATGGCTGGCACATGGTCAAGATTTAGTGACTGTATGGATCTCATCATAAACAACATGCCACAGTGACCACACCCTTTACTCCAGCTCTTCTACTGATACAGCCGGTAAGAGCAGTGGTCATTGACATAAAACGAAAGCAACCAGAAAATGACCTTTTCTACACATAGGAGTGAATGACCGAGTAAAGCATATAAAGTTATTAAAGTGTAATTTGTTTTACGCTCATAATTTCAGCAAGCCCAGAAAAAGAACTAATAAAAAATGAAAAAAGAGCAAAATATGTCTCCTTTTAAAAAATATGCATGTTCCCATATTCTCTGTATGTAAACCTGAAGCAGTTTCTGGTTGGGATTTTGAGATTAAACATTTCTATGAAAGAAACACACAAATCCCATAAACCAGTTTTTCTGAACTAACCACCACATTAGGCTGCTATAAACTGTGCCCATGGCTTACTTCCTCAAGGTGTTTTTCTAGGTGTGGAATCCATGTGATCAGGTTGCCACTCAAACCGTTCAGCAGTCATTCATATCTGCTGCGGAATGACTGCTGCATGGTCTGAGTAGCAGACCTTTTGTGAATAACGACTAAAATATAGCATGAAACAAGAATTACTGGAAGAAAAACTGCCCATCACGAACTTGCTTAACGTGAATAAAGTAAATCAAGTTTTCCCATGCGCCTTATGACGATGCAGTCGAAATGTATTCTGAATACACGTTACTGAATACATTTAGGACATTGTATTCACTACTTTTTGACAGTATCCTGCCCAGCTCTGGTTCCACACTGAATGGACAACACTGGACTGAGTTCCGGTGAGTAAAATGTTAATAATCAAACAGTTTCTTGCATGATTTGAGATGAACTTTAAGACCATCAGGTTCCTAGCAACCACCATGAGATCAGCTGTGTTTATCAAGAAAACGTCAACAGGAATGCAATAGTAATACCTTATTCCCAGTTCATGCTTCTAGAGAACAAATCTGAGGTAAGACATTTTTTTTTCCCCCCAAAGTTGTGATATATTATGAAGCATCAGGTTTACGACCAGGACAAGCGGCACTTCTCCTTCATCATTTTATGTGCTGTAACCTTGCCACTATGTGAACCACCTAGCAAAGAATGTAGTGTTGAATCAGGTTTTGAGTATTTTATGTAGTGGTCAGTAAAGCTTTTGTAGACATTAGTTCATACACATGTGGAGAGGAGGATTGGAACAGCAATATTAACTTCAGAAAAACGTTAAAAGATGAAAGTAGACAGTCTGTCCCCTTCACAAACTTTTATTTCCAGATTTGAAGTGCCGTCTCCTGGCAATCTAATGAGAATGTCATTATTTTTAAATACCAAGTCAAATTTTTTGACAATTTGCTCTGCAGTAATGGATGAGGAGTGTAAAAAAAAAACCCTCAAAAAAGTTTTCTTTCTTCTAAGTAGCAGGAATGGCCTTCCGATTCTGATGTGCAATCTGCAAGCATAATTCAGCTCAGTAACAAGTTAAATTAATAAAAAAAATCTATTTTAATGCACATCTGAGTAGTGTCTTTGCTGTGTCGGACAGCCAATTGTAAATACATCATCCTTTCTGATTAGAGTGCTTGTATCTCAAGGATATAGTCCTCACCAAAGGCCACATTAAGGGGGCACAGTTGGGACTTGTGAGCACACCTATGAACACCGAAATGAGAAATGCTACACCCTTTACAACCTCATGGTCCTTGTGTGCGTCAGCATTTGAAGGCCACAGGACAGGTACACCAGTTGGGACAGAGTTAGAGCACCAAATCCTGTGGCACTTAAACAGAATTCCACAGATACTTCTAAATTTCTAGATAATTACACCATTAAGATTTGAACAGTCATTTAGAGTGGTTTTATGTGAAATGACTGCTTAATTCTAGAGAAACTTGCAGTCAGAATTGATCTCAGTGCTGGTGATAGGAACCCGATGTCTGAGGAGTTTAATGCCACTAAAACCTCCCTCACAGAAAATAATTACATGAAATGGTTATGAATACACTGCCTGATGCCTGATATTTTTTACGATAGTTTTTGAAAAGCTTGGTCTAAAATGATTTCTTAAAAAATACATTCATGGTGGAGAGGTACATGCAGGGTGCTGTAAGGCAAAATAATTTCCAAAAAAATTTTTATTTGCATAGTAAATAAAACGGCTATGTCTGTGTTGTAGACATTAAAAGTCTGGTTCCTGTCACCACCACTGTAAAGAAATATTATTTAATATGTCGTTTCTTTTCAATGAACCATTTCATATCAAACCACTCTGAATGAGTTTGTTTACATCACGACTGCATTATGCAGAATTTTTAAAAAAATTGGTAGAATCCCCTTTTAGGTGATACACTGGGCAATATGGCCATTTATGTGACGACTTGATACTTTTACTTACTGTGCCACGTTGAAGGGGTCTGCACAGTAGCAATCCTTTACTGAGCTACGGTCTGGATGGCAGAATCATTGAATCATTTATGTTCTCAGCTTTTGCTGTAGACTTCATTTAGTGTGAGATGTTCATGTTTTTGACCGCTTGTCATTGCGTTTGCTTTGAAGTGGAAGATCTTTCATCATTTATTTTCTTGGAGTGGTGTTGCACTTCTTTTGAACCACATCACAGTCTTTCACAGTGGCTTCTGTACCTCCACCAATCGCAGCTCACCACAAGATCCACACTTCTAAGGTTTATGAAACTGTTGATATTTCATATTATAGGAAATTGTAATTGTGATTGCTTTAACTACTTTTAACCCCTTAAAATGCCAGGCTTATAACATACTAGGGCTCATTATAAGATAGCTACAGTGACTTCACTGCAAACTGGCTGAGCTTTCTTAAGTTGTGAAAGTAAAACTTTGGGCCCCCAGGTAGGCCCTGGCCATTTAAGGCTTCAATATCCTACATTTGTTGTATTTAATTTTTCTGCTAAGGTCCACTTATAATGTTTGTGTGGTTTTATGTGCCAAAACAGCCTTAGTTCATCTTGCATGACATTTTGCAACCTCTCCTGATCTGATATATATCACCTAAGCTCTGACTGGCTGCCCTAAATTGTGTTTCAATCAAAAGCACTCTTTATAACTTAAACATGAACAACTCCAGCTAAACTTTGGTAGGCTGAATAAGTGGACCTGTGTAAAAGTCTTGATTTTTATGACATCACAAAAGCAACGAATTCAAGATAGGTTGTGCAGCTTGAAGGGGAATCTGACTGATTTCTCAAAGGTTTTGAAGTAATTAAATGGTTAAGATGTAACCAAAGTCATTCCGAAAGGTTTTTGTGAAATAATCTGTTCTAGAACAGAAATAATCTGTTCTGAATCAGAACTGTTCACAGCGGTGGTGATAGGAACCAGACATCCAAAGCTCCAAAAGCTCCCTAACACAAAGCCCATTATATGTAATGGTTATGAATATGCTGCCTGATCTTTAGATGTTGTTTTACAGTAGTTCTGTGATAACATTTTAAAACATTAAAACATATATTTGAAAATCCATTCATCGTGGGGAGGTACATGTAGAGCATTCTAAGCACAAAATACACACGCACTTCTTCTAAGCCGCTTCTCCTTCTGGGTCGCAGGAGCCTATCCCAGCTGTCATTGGGCGAAAGGCAGGATACACCCTGGACAGGTCACCAGTCCACCTCAGATAGACAGACAGACACATTTACACCATGTCCAAATGCCTTGACTGCATGTCTTTGGATTGTGGGAGGAAACTGGAGAAAACCCACACAGACGCGGCGAGAACATGCAAACTCCACACAAAGAGGACAGTGGTCGCCCAGCCAGGGACTCGAACCCCAGACCCTCCTTGCTGTGAGGTGACCGCGCTACCCACCATGCCACCATGCTGCCCGAAGACCAAATAGCCCCCAATAAAACTTTTGTTTTCCAGATTTTCTATGTTTTTACCATCATTACATGTAAAAATTCAGAAGTAAGAAGTGGTGGTTTGGGATACTAAATAAAATGACTCTATTTGTGTTGTAGACATCATGATCTCTGGTTTCTATCACCACCACTGTAAAGAAATCCAAAACGTTTTTCTACAATGAACCACATCAAACCACTCTGAATAACTTTGTTTACACCTCAGTGAATGAATTAGGCAGACACTTTGAAAAATCTATGACTATAGGCCCTTAGGAGAAGCATGACGTACCTCATCACGAGGTAATGGGAGGTGTCGACTCATCTGGCAACTGGAAGGGGGACGTAAATCTAAGGCGTGTAAATCTCGCCACTAAAGGTACAAAAGCAAAATACGCCAAGTATACTTTTTTATACTTCCATTTGCATCTAGACTATGTTCTGTTTGTAACTGCTCCCTTGCTGCAAGAATAATGACTTCAAAGACATGGGTGATCTCAGGCAGGAGAAGAATTTTCCTGTGAAGTGTGAGTGGCATGTTTTGCAGCTTTAACAATGTTAAATATTATATACATACAACATCAGTCTCTTTTATCTCCAAAAGATCAGAAAATGTAGTGATGTGTGCCCTTAAGTTAACTACAGATCTGTGTTTGCACACAAACTGCCAATGGAGCATTTGAGCATTTCTGTGTGCCATTAAAGACGAGACTCTAAACTTTAATCAGGCATCATTTTGCCACTCACTGATTATCATAGAGTCTGTTGGGCTGTTTGCTGTAGAAAAGTCTCTGATTTGTATCCAAGAGGCTCCTCTCCCAGTCTGTCCATCTGTTAGCGGAAAAGAGTTTAATGAGAGCCCCTCTCTGGAGCCCCTCAATCACACTCCCTACAGAACTGATCCTGGAGCAGGGAGAGACATCCTTTTTGGCTGTGAGAGGAGTGTGGAGGAGGCTTGGAGACACTGAATAAACTCTGTGTGTCTAATTAGCTTATGTAGTAACAGTCAAATGAATACAAAATAATTAAAGGGCTCCTGTCAGAGAAAAAAGTAACAAAATTTCCTCTCGTTTGATGTACTATGTAAGTATTATTAAAGCTTCAAAACATGACATTCACTCTCCAAATATAGGAATAAAGCTGCACAAACAGTCCATTTAGATCTTTTCTGTGATGTCAACACATTCACATATTCACCTAGTAAGCCTACCACAGTTTAGCCCCATCCATTCACGCTACAATGATAAGAACTCCTTTTTGCCCAAGAAATAAAGTGTGCACACTCCAGCATATTCCGATTCATTAGATCGGAGTAAGGTCTAGAAATCTGATTAAGAAATCAAATAAAGAGGCTGGATTTTAGCTCAGTACTCGGATTTCTCAGTGCATGTAAACTCTTACTCTGATTTCTTTTAGATTTCTCAGTCTGTGCATGTGCAAAAACAGACTGATGTACTGGAAATAAGCAAGCAGCGTAGCTGCGAGATGCAACAAAACACTTTTGGAGTAATGCTGAAACCAACAAAATTCTAAACGCAATGAAGGATTTAAATATTCTAATGTATTTTCATATTTTCATGTAAAGTGGCACAATACTTAAAAAAAAAGCTGCAGCGTGACGTTTGAGTTTTACGTTAAATTTACGTCATGAGTTTATTGGCTGGTTGCAAAGCAGAAAAATACAATTATTTCCTGACTCATGTAGACCTGGAGTTTCCCCATTATCTGATTATTCAAGTGCATGGAAACACATTGATCACATTACTGACAAAATTTTGTGCAGTTGTCGGATTAAGTGCATATAAACGCATTTAATATGTGCCAGCGAATCAGAGCAGATGTCAGTTTCAGGTTTGCTTCTGCTTTTTCCCCATATCTATTTATCCCTTAGAATTAGAATTAAACAGGCTGATTTTCTGACAGCTTATATGTAAATGAACTCTGTTCTGATTGGCTGCCTGATTCTAGAAACACTCCTTACAACTTCTGTGTAAATGGGCGGGGCTAAATTGCTGTAGGCCGAATTGACAGAAGAAACTACAGGGAATGATTACACTATTTGCTAACATATTGGAAAAAAAGGAAAATAGAAGTTTTGAACAGGCCACAGTTGAATATTTTGTTCCCCCAGACATGTAAATCCAGCCAATTTTGCCTGATTTGAACATATTTGGGAAACTCATGTCCAAACATTTGCGCATGACTATGTAAACACATTTTTGTGATAAAACACTGAACTCATTTAAGCTCCTATATATGTTTTGGGGAGTGAGCATGTGTTTTGAAACATCTAGAATGTTTACATACTACATCAAACTCTTATTTTAAAAAAAAAAAAAAAAGGACAGTTCGTTTGTCAGTGATGTGGACCCTTTAATACAATGTAGGACAATGGAAGAGTCCATATAAAGCCATTTGAGTGAGTAGTGTATGTGCGCAGATGTGTGCTCACCTGGGTGGAGAGATGGAAAGAAACACACCCAGATTTACACACGGAGTCCGAGAGGGAAGCGGTCACTGCAGGGATTTGATCATATAGACATACAGGCAGGGTGAACGGGACAGTATTCGGCTCTGACTGGATTGTAAGGTAAGAGTCACACAATGACAGGCTCAGATATGAATGATTGGAATTAACTGCATGTTTAATATTCTTTATATAATGTTTGTCAATTTCTTTAACATCTCTGTCAAATTATTCAGACCATTGTAGAGGCTCTAAAGTGTGCTGTATACTTTACATTATGCTGTATGCTATTGTCGGTGGTTCGAATGTAGACATTGAATTGCCTTTCCTCAAACTGTACCCACATTTCCTTTATTTCTATCATTATATCTCTTTACGGTCTACTGTTTATATTTTGGCTACCTATTTGAGCTATGTAGAAACTTACTGTATGTTATTTTTATTTAATGTGCAAAGCTATCAGAAATGGTCTGGCCTTCATGTGTTTGAACTGGCACAATGCAAGGAGGCGTTATGAAACTAAGCCATGTAATTCATTAAGCCTTGTGTAAATGCCTGTAAATGGAAGCTATTGTTGAGAGCTGAGTCAATACACACTGCAGGCTAATTGAATAGCAAACCAGTCTTTCCAGACACAGTGTATACAGAACATCAGAACATGCTCAGCTCTCATTATTCCTATGCTGTTTTGGGGAGATGAACCTGTTTGCTTATTAAACCTTAGGCATTGCCGAAATATGCATTTATGGAAACTTGAAACGTCAGTTAATGGGCTGGAGGGTGATGTTAGCACACAACACTGGCCCACATTTATCAAGCACCTCACAGTAAGAGCACTGACCCAAGATCAGGCCTCATCAGGTCATGGCATTGTATTCAATGTTACCTAAAAACACACAAGCTGATCCTAGGTCAGTATTATTACTCCAAAGCAATGTGATAAATAAGGACCATTGTTATTATATCAGTATTCTACAATAGGTGTGCTTGTTCTTAGGCAGTTGCACTCCCTTTGCTATGCAGTCTGTGCTGCAATAGTTATGGATGAGCAATATTTGTCTGTAGTTCGATAGTGACACTAGATGCTTTTCATTGGCAAACAAATAAATGAAAAGCGCTGTATGCTTTGATTAATCCTGGCTCTACTGCAGAGTACAGTATAAAAACTTCAGAGGTGTTACACTTAAATCTCCCCGTACTACAATAGCAATTAGTCACACTATATCAGAGCCCATGTTTGTTTAATATGAGTAAGCGCTTTATCTGATGTGGCCATCAGCTGAATACCAGCGCTGAAATGGTTTAAATTTGGGGTGGTGTCTTCTACATCCTGCTGGAGCTGCAGCGTGCCTCTTGCTCCACCTATATCAATCAAGCAGTGCTACGAATTTAAATGATTCAAATATGATTCAAATATCTGTTCATGACCTGGCATTATGTTCTGAAATCTATAGATTTTTTTTCTAACCAAAGCCATCAGCTGGTTTCGTATATGTCATAGTAGGGAAAGCTACCAGCTCATGTTTCTTTAGAAAAGTAGTGTTTTAAAGAAATACTACTATTTCTTTATGCAAATAAGAGGTATGCAAATAAAATGTATTTACCACCCAAAACCTCCAGGTGAACCTACATGTCATCAGGGTTTTAATATGTAGTGTTATGGTGGTAAAATAGTCGCAAACCAGAAAGAATATGTGGTCTTTGGGGACTATTTTGCTTTACCTGTATTCCTTCACCTTGAATGTATTTTTGAAATATGTTCTATGTAGAAACTGCATCTCATTGTAAAACACTGTCTCAGGCATCAGGCAGCACATTCGTAACCATATATTTCATCTAATATCTTTCTGGGGGGGAGTTTTTAAGGCTTTAAACTCTTCAGACATTTGGTTCCTGTCACCACCACTGTGAACTGTGAAGACTCATTAAGTTTCTAGCACAGAGCATTTTACATTAAACCCCTCTGAAGGACTTCGTTTATATAATGGCTTTGTAATTTTACAAATTCCCCTTTAAGCTGGGTCTGGGTGTATAAAATTCTCTTTCCTCTCTCTACTTGCACTGAAAATGGCTATAAAGTATCTTGGGGTTACTGAAGAATGGAAATAAATTGTCTTCCAACTATTTAGGTCGGTATGTTCAATTAAAAGCCAAAAGTAATGTACACAATATGGACAAAAGTATTGGGACACATATGTATCACACCTAGGTGCTTTTATGGCATCCCATTCCAAATCTGTTGGCATTAATATGCAGGTGGTCCCCCCTTTTCGGCTATATCAGTTTCCACTCTTCTGGGAAGCTTTCTACAAGATTTTAGAGTGTGTCTGTGGGAATTTTTACTCATTTATCCACAAGAGCATTTGTGAGGTCAGACACAGATGTTGGACGAGACCTGGCTCATAATCTCTTCATCTCAAAGGTATTCGATGGGGTTGAGGTCAGGGCTCTGTGAGGGCCAGTCAAGTTCTTCCACATCAAACACACCCATCCAAGACTTTATGGACCTTGCTCTGTGTGCTGGAGCTCAGTCATGCTGAAACAGAAAAGGGCTTTTCCCAAACTGTTCCCACAAAGTTGGAACCATACAATTGTGCCAAATGTCTTGGTCTGCTGAAGCAATATGATTTTCTTTACTGGAACCAAGGGCTCTACGCCAACCCATGAAAAAGGACCCCATACCATCATCCCTCCTCCACCAAACTTTACACTTGGCACAATGTAGTCAGGCAGGTAATGTCCTCCAGGCAAACCCAGACTCGCCCATCAGACTGTTAGATAGAGAAGCCTGATTTGTCCACAGAATATGTTTCTGCTCCAGAGTCTAGTGGTGGCATGCTTTACACCACTCCATCCCATGCTTGGCATTGTGCCTTTTGATCTTAGGTTTGTGCGTAGCTGCTCAGCCATGGAAACCCATTTCAAGAAGCTACTAACGTGTAGGTCCTTTGCTGATGTTGCTTCCAGAAGCAATTTGAAACTATTTAGTGAGGATTTCAACAGAAAATAGTCACTGTGCACTTCAGCACTCCACAGCCCCACTCTGTGAGTTTGTGTGGTCTATCGCTTTGTAGCTAAGCTGTTGTTGCTCCTAGGTGCTTCCATTTCACAATAGCACTTACAGTTGACCAGGGCAGATTGAGCAGGACAAAAAAAAAATCACAAACTGACTAGTGACATATGTGGCATTCAATGACAGTGCTCATCAGTACAATCCATTCTACCGCTAGTGTTTGTCAATAATTGTATCCACCCGCTAGTGATGGGTGTGGCTGAAACACCTGAACTCAATAATTCAGAGGGATGTCACTCTACTTTTGTTCATGTAGTATGTATATATGTCTTAATGCACGTATTTATTTATTCACAGCAGGATGAGTGAGAGAGCTCTAGACGCGTTCAGAGGCATCAGCTACAAGCCTGGTCTGCAGATATGGACCATCAATGTGAGAGAAACACCATCTTGTCTTAATTAGTGACAGTTACAGTGTTATGTTTTTGGATGCATTTATGCCACGCCCTCAAAAAATATGCAAACAATAGGTCCTTTAGTGTTTTTTGGCTCTAGGAAAAACCCTTTTGTTTAGAACAGCGTTTCCTAGGCCTGGTCCCACCTTCCTGCACATTTAAGTACTTTGTCTGCTTCATTACCCCTACTTCAACTATGTAAGGTGTTGTTAATAGTAATAATGGTTCTTTTCACGTAACAAATGGTCTACCAAAAATGACCTTTAATACATAGAACCTTCAGGGATGGGGTTACAAACACTGAGCGGATCATTCAATGATGACATGTCATTTCCTCTTGCTTAGTTTGCTTTGCCTATGTAATCATGTCTCTGTTTTGCTTAATAAGAATATGAAAATGGTTCCTGTTCCGGAGCAAGCCTTTGGGAATTTCTTTGAAGGAGACTGCTACATTGTTCTCCATGTGAGTAAGCCTAAGACATGTCACACTATGGGTTTCCTTAGTTCTTCTGCTGAGAGACTGGGCTTGCAGAAGGCTCAAAGCTGTAGCGCTGAAATGTCAAGATTAATGACCATCAGAACAGCTCAGCTTGGTTGGCTTTGGCACTCCCTCTGAACATTCCAGTGTGTCCCACAGTATGTCTCACTCTGTGCTTTTACATCTCAGGTTCTTATCTGAATCATGTGTGCCAGGGGTGTAAAAATCTATCTGAAGGTGGTGATTCAGCTGCATCGATGTTGGAATGTTCAAATCAATTATATTTGCAAAATTGTCATTCACAATAGTCTCAAAACATTTCTTCCTCCATCATGCCAAGATAAAACTTCTACAGGAACTTGCTAAACAAACCTGCAGTGAGAACGTCAGTGACAGTAAATATGTGAAAATGATTTGTCTAAAAAAATGGTGGAAAGGTGTGAAGAGCTTTAGATTTTTAGAGTTTTAGATTAAGACTTTAAACAGCCAGACTTATAGTAGTTCTAAGCTAAACATTATCTTGGTTACTGTACTTGCTAAAACTATTTAAATATGAAGTTTAACAATAAGTAACATTATAGAACAATGTTTAGACCAAATTAGCTTGTCTTTTTTCTAAGTTCAGCTGCTGAAAACTTGATAAACCAGTCAGATAAAATGAGTAGTTGCAACATTACAACACTAATGCACTCATTTGCTTGCCATGTGTATGCATATATACACCAATCAGGCAGGACATTATGACCACCTCCTTGTTTCTATGCTTATTTTCCATTTTATCAGCTACACTTGCTATATAGGTGCACTTTGCAGTTCTACAATTGCAGACTGTTTCTCGGCATACGTTGTTAGCCCCCTTTTACCGTGTTCTTCAGACCCCCATTTGGGTGGTGGATCATTCACAGCACTGCAGTAACACTGACGTGGTGGTGTGTTAGTGTTGGAGTTTTTAAACACCTCAGTGTCACTGTTGGACTGAGAATAGTCCACCAACCAAAAATATTTAGCCAACAGCACCCTGTGGGCAGCGTCCTGTGACCGCTGATGAAAGACTAGAGGATGATTAGGTCATACTGTACAGCAAGAGATCATTTCTGACTTTACATCTACAAGATGGAACAACAATGCAGGTGCATCTAATAGAGTGGACAGTGAGTGTTGAAAAAAAAAACTCCAGCAGCACTGTCTAGTCCACTCAGACCAGCACAACACACCACCACCACGTCAGTGTTACTGCAGTGCTGAGAATGATTCACCACCCAAATAGTATATGCTCTGTGAGGGTCCATGGGGGTCCTGACCACTGAAGAACAGGGTAAAAGAGGCTAACAAAGTATGTATAGCATTAGATGGTCTAGAGTGTATATATATATTCCAAATTATAATATATATATATATATATATATATATATATATATATATATATATATATATATATATATATATAAAAAACCAAATTTGGAAAAAAACAAATGTCATTGGACTGGCAGGTGTTCAAACTTTTGCAAACGATTTTATATGTGTTTGTATGTGACTCAGGGAAGCCATGACTCCTCTCACTCCATGGACATCCATTACTGGATAGGAAATGTCTCTTCTCAAGATGAGCAGGGAGCAGCGGCCATCTACGTGACCCAGCTGGATGAGTATTTGGGCGGCAGCCCTGTGCAGCACCGAGAGGTACAGGGCTGCGAGTCCCAGAAGTTCAAAGGCTACTTCAAAAATGGTATCATGTGAGTGGAAGGGCTCGTACAGAGGAGATAATAGAGGTCAGCAAAGTGGATTTGAACTGTTTACCCAATGTCCACCTTCTTCATTAAATCCACAGATACAAGAAAGGTGGAGTTGCATCAGGGTTCAAACACATTGAGACCAATGTGTATAACATCCTGCGCCTGCTGCACGTCAAAGGGAGGAAAAATGTCACTGCCACAGAGGTTAATGATGCCACTGTTAAAAGGCACCTATTATTCTCATTTTCAGTGTTCAGTGTTTCAATGTCTTGGCTGCTCGACTACAAAGGGGAGAAATTGTGTTCATTTGTTTTTTGGCCAAAGAATCACTTTAATCCAAAGTTATATTTGAGAATACTGTAGCATTAAGTGGTGCCATTTAGTCACAACATTAATTTATTAGTCAGTGTATCTGCTGGGGTAACTGAATGATATGACTGCATGTGGCCAGCCTGATTCTATTTGGCTGTCTGTAGGTAGAGGTGTCCTGGAAGAGCTTCAACACAGGGGACGTTTTCCTGCTAGACATGGGAAAGACCATTGTGCAGTGGAACGGCCCTCAGAGCAACAGGAGGGAGAGATTAAAGGTAAACTGAGCTTCTTGTCAACTTTTGGTTCCTTCAAATACAGCCATATGTCAATTTATACAAATCACTTTGAAATGAACACATTTGTGTCCATTGGTCAGTCTCTGAGAGAAAAGTATATGACAGATTTATTGTGGAAGGACATGGGAGAGTAAAGTCTATGGGAGGGACAGTTATTATAGAATTCTATGGAAGATTTGTTTATTATGCATTATTGAAGATTTGTTATAGAAGTCTGTGGGAGACACATTGTGGAAGATTTAACCCCTTAAGAGGCCAAAGTTTTATTACACACTTCTGTAGGTTAAGAATAGCTCAAGCAGTTTGCATTGAAGTCCCTGTAGTTACTGAATAATAAGTCTTTGTATGTAACGATCCTGAGATTTTAAGGGTTAACATGGAGGTCTATGGGAATATATTATGCATATTGATTGGAGGTTTATTGTGGGAAGCCACTAGAGATTTAGCATGGAAGTCTAAGGGAAGTTTATCAATTGAGTCTATGGGACGTTTATTAGTGGACTCTAAGGGTAAGCTCTCATTGAAGTCTTTGGGAGATTTATTGTGGAATTCTATGGGAGATTTAACTCCTTAAGAGGCTTAATAAGTTTTATTACACACTTCGATAACCTAAGAATAGCTCAAGCAGTCCCTGTAATTACTGAATAATAAGCCTTTGTATGTAATAAGCCTGGGACTTTAAGGGATAAGCATAGACGTCTATGGGATATTCATTATGCATGTCTATGGGAGGTTCATTATGGGAATCCATGGGAGATTTAGAATGAAGGTCTAGGGGAGGTTTAACAATGGAGTCTATGAGACGTTTATCAGTAGACTCTAAGGGTGAGCTCTCATGGAAGTCTTTGGGAGATGTACTATGGATATATATGGGAAGGTTTACATGGAGGTCTATGGGACATTTATGGATTATGGGATATTTAATGTTTTGTTATGTTTGCTCCTGTCTCTTCTGTGCAGGGATGTATGTTGGCTCAGGACATCAGGGACAGAGAGCGAGGAGGACGAGCACAGATTGGAGTGGTGGAGGGGGACAGAGAAGAAGCCTCTGCTGAACTGATGAAGATGATGACATCAGTGCTGGGTCAGAGAAGTGGGGCACTGAGAGATGCTGTACCTGATGACACACCAGATCAGTTGCAGATTGATAATGTCAAGCTCTACCAGTAAGTACTGTTGCATACACAGTGATTAGTAATTGTTAAATCTTAAAAGTTTTTAATGTTTGAAGATCCTTTCAGTTCAATCAAATCAAACCTACATTATATTTGAGTTAATATACACAGTAAATCCTTGCTTTTCTACTATGCTCTATCATAGCTTCCCTAATTCAGTCAAACATTGTTCATTTATACCTAATTGCTTGTTTTTATCTTCACAGAGTTTCAGATGCCAGTGGTCAGCTCATGGTGCAAGAGGTGGCCTCCAATCCACTGACCCAGGACCTGCTGCATTCTGACGTTGGCAAAACTTGTTCTCTGTCTCATTTACTTTGCTGCTGTTTTGTGTACTGCCAACACTTAGACTTATGTCTCTCTCTCACTCTCTCTCTCTTTCTCAGGACTGCTACATTGTGGATGTGGGAGGTGTGTCTTTGTCAGTGTGGAAAGGAAAGAAGGCAACTCTACAAGAGAGGCGTTCAGCAATGGAACGAGCGGTGGTAAGTATGTGAATAGCCTATGAAGTCAGAGAAAAGTTATAACTTCAAAACCTGGCCCAATCCTATTTCTTATTTTTATTAGTGTCCCTTGTTTTCAAGTGTCACCTTGCCCCTTGGAACTGAGTTATGCTTTTTAGCACATTTTATGCTTGTTATGAAAAAAAGAACCTTAATACATTAAAATGACATTAAATTAAGACAGTACAAGTTTATCATAATTTTTAATGAAGAAAATACACACATTTGTGGTTTCTTTGGTCGCTTGTGAAGCCATCTTACAGTTTTTTTCTTATTTTCTTATTACAATGGTGAAATGGGATTGGGCCTTAAAGTCTTAAAGCACCTATATCATGGATAGCCAAGTTTCTCTAGCTTTTTTTATAAAAGTTTGATGTATATATTATACAAAGATAGCAAACCATTTGTTCCCTAGTCCTCATTTGGAAACTACAATGCAAAAACATCCTATTCTGAATTCAGCACGCTTGTGATGTCACATATTTACACATGACCACTCAACCTACAGCAGTTTAGCCCCACCCATTCAGGTTGAAGTGATGTAAGAGTTTGCTCCTGCAGACTGTCAGTAGCAGAGTTACTGGAGTGGAAGTTTTAGGGAAAACAAAGAAGCGATTAAACGCTGTACCATTTCTGGCTATTGGGAAGCAATACAGAGAGTTTTAGTCTGAACTCAAAAATGTGGTTTTCAAATGGATAACTCCTTTTGGATGGCTTGTCAATGTTTGTAATGCACAGTAAGCTGTTAGTTAAAACACATAAGTAATGTTAGTTCATGGTATTTGGTGGTATGTGACCATACTACTACAGTAGCTTAGCATGCTACAGCATCACATAAAACCATCAGTATTTCTGCCTGGTCTTATAAAACATAGAGACAATGTGCAGGCTAATATGAGGAATTGGGTGGGGGTTGAAACAGCAGCCTTGTGAGCAGTGAACAGAATAAATGGTAACTTTATTGCTACTTTAACAGTTTCTACCACATTTCAACCACAATGCAATAGAGGATAGCCTGTTAGAACAGAGGTCATTTATATATTGGCACGATAACAAAAAAAGCCTGTTTAATTCTAAGAGGAACAGAGAGGTTTTTGGAAAATAAACCCACATCAGTGCATTCCAGGGAAAAAAAACACAAAATACAAGGAAAAAGGCAGAGTATGAGCTCTGTAACATATTTACATCACTGTTGATGGTTTATGCAGTCATATAAGATTGACTACAGTCTTTTCAACTGCTCTCCTTTAGGGCTTCATAAAGGCCAAGAACTATCCTCCTACGACTCATGTAGAAGTGATGAGTGAAGGTGGAGAGTCTGCCTTGTTTAAGCAACTCTTCAAGTCCTGGACAGAGCCGGGCCTAACGCAGGGTCTGGGGACCACCTACACCAGGGGAAAGATAGGTAACCACATCCAGCAGCGTATGATACAGCAGATTATGCAGTCAGATCTGACCTTGTTTAAGCAGTAGAATATGAGATGGAGGGTATTATCACAAATAACATCTTGATTTACTAGCTTTTACTAGCTGTAGCCAGAGACCACCCTTCATCATTTAATTTCTAGTCAAGATAGACTTTCAGATATGTAATTGTCCACTTTTTTAAAAGAAGGGGAGAGTCAAAAGAAAATAAGTTGAAAAAATAATATATGATTATAAGATACAGAGAAAATGGGATTCCTAACAACCATGCAAGACCTAGTAGGCACCAAAACTGTCCCCATCAGTTAAACAGCACTTAAAGCTTTCAAAGATGAAAGAGGAGAAAATCAAGCTCCATTCTTACTTCAGATCTGAAAAAATCCTCAGCCATCCTTCCAGTGTGAGAAGACAACTCGATGGCTTGGGTCTGAAAGGGTGTGTAGCTGTTAAGCAGCCCTTATTGAAAAAAGGAAATAGACAAAAAATCCTGAGTTCTGATATGTGGAATAAGATTTTATGGCATGTGAATCTGAATTTCTTATTGAGATTACTTGGATTGTGAGAATCACAAAATACAACCAACTTCTAAGACTGAACCTTGGGGATGTGCAAAAATACCCCTGAAGGTTTCTTTGAAAAGCTGAAAGCTAGTTTCCTGAAGAGAGTGAAAGCTGTAATACTGGTAAAATATTCTGCTTTTTCCCTGATGCTGAACATTGAATAAGACACTTAATGGCCATTTGAACTGGCAATTAAATGTCCTCTCTGACATTTGCACTGTACTGTGTGCTAAAATCATTTGTTGCCATTTTTATTATTAAAATTCTACATGATTGCTTTGTTGCACAGCAGCAGGCCACTTGTGGAGGAACACTTTTTTTGTCAGTTTTGTTTCAATTGCCAGCGTAAAAATACATTTGAAACAATGTTTAGGATTTATATACTTCACTGTTTTCTTTAAAAACTAAAGGTAGTGTGCGTCATCTTATATGTCGTAAGCTTTAAGGTCAGAAATATTACCTGTTAGCTGTTGATAATTTAATCTGCATGTCCTACAGCCAAAGTGGACCACGTGAAGTTTGATGTCATGGAACTTCATGCTGAACCTAAACTGGCTGCACACGAGCGCATGGTGGATGATGCGTCTGGAGAAGTTGAGGTGTGGAGACTTCCAATGATTCCATTGTCACACTTATAGTATATACACCCAGACATAGACAACTCTGAAAAGAGCTATTTGTAAATGTTTCTAACTGCTTACTCTCTTGTGTTTGTTGCCTTTTGCCCAGATCTGGCGAATAGAGAACTTAGAGCTTCAGGAAGTGCCACGCAACACTTACGGACAGTTTTATGGAGGAGACTGTTACTTAGTGCTGTACACCTACAATAGAGCCAATAAACCAGAGTACATCCTCTACATGTGGCTGGTGAGAAAAGTGATGCTTATGTCAACAGACAGTATAAACTTTGGTTTATATGGACGACAGAATTTTAAATACTTACAATAGAATTTTCTATGGCTGGATGTATTTGACAGGTTTTCAAACAAACATCCCATGTGATTCAATGTAAATGCTTATTAAGTGGAATTCAGGGCTATTTACTGTATGTAGATCAATTTCCATAATTTAAAATTTAGCATTATTCATTTGTACTTAAACATATGTTGTCTAGGGTCGCCATGCCACCCAGGATGAGATAACTGCATGTGCATACCAGGCAGTGAATTTAGATAACAGATACAATGGCGCACCAGTTCAGGTCAGAGTGACCATGGGGAAAGAGCCACGCCACTTCCTGGCCATCTTTAAGGGCAGACTGATTGTCCATGAGGTAAAACTCTCATCTGTATACCACCCCAGTCACGTAATATTGTATGTAAATGTGTATGTATAGGGTTGGGCAATACAAGCATATTATTATATTTATTGTTATCATTGCAATTATCTTGATATATAATGGGTAGCATCATTCTTCTAGGACACTGAACAACTTCATGTATAATAAAAGATTTCGACTAATTAAAGAGTCTGTAATCAACAACAAACAGGGCCTGTGACTGTGTTAACTGCATATTTACAAGGAACTGATTAGATGTCAGCCTATTATATCATCTTATTTTTTTATTTATTTCTACCCATTGTTTGTTTTTTCTTACGTGCTCCTTCTTGAATATTTTAAGTATGTGTAATAAAAAAAATCATATTCATAGTCTTTCTTAATCATTTTAGATGCAAAGCACTTCTTGGAAATGGCTTGTCACTCACTCACATTTAGCAGGCTGACAATTCACCACAAGGGGGCACTTTTAGCCTCACTATGTGTCATTCTTTAAATGCTGCACTGCTGTTTTCAGGATATGTGCTGTGTATCATAAAAACGCCTTGTTATTTTTGCCACACCCCCATCCTTATGTAGACATGCCTTTGTATTGCAATTTACTATTTGTATATTTAGGAATAATCGTTAGAATTCATGTAGATTTTTATTATGATTGCTTAAATAGTTAGCATTCAAAGCCTCCTTTCTTCATGCACAATAGCTGCAATCACTGAGTGTTAGGCTCTTGTCAATTCTGCAGCAATACTCCACCAAATCCAGACATTAGTGAAGCTGAGATATCTCCACACTGTCAGTGCTACATCTGTTGACTTTCTGTATTATGTGAATGAATGCTGGTCAAATAGAAGACCTTTTTTGTTTTTTCTTGTTACATTTTCCAATTCTGTGTTGTCCTCCTAAAGGGTGGTACAGGAAAACCTGGTATAGTGAATCCTGATACTGGTGCCAAGCTTTTCCAGGTCAGAGGAACCAACGAAATAAACACAAAAACCACAGAAGTGCCTGCCAGAGCCTCTTCTCTCAACTCCAATGACGTCTTTCTGCTCAAAACTGACCAGGTCACTTATATGTGGTACGGCAAGGCAAGTCTGAACATGCTTCATTCAGTTCTCTTTATTTGAGTGTGGTCATTTAACATGAATGATCTGAAGGTGGTGATTCAACTCCATAGACTTTGCAATGTTAGTATATTTATGAATTATCAGAATATTATCCAACATAGTATGCATACAATTTTTTTGCCAAAATAAAAATGTTATACTGTTTTCAGCTGTAAAAATCACCAGATAAAAAAGCAGATGTTTTTACTTTTTATACCTTATAAATATAATGAAATATGTAATCATTGTGAGGTTACAGGTTTCTACTTCTATTCTGTATACACAGTGAACAGTACATGACAGCTGTTTTTGTGTGGTGTTTATTTTGGCTGTTCACTGCTCACAGGGCTGCAGTGGTGATGAGCGTGAGATGGGGAAGGTTGTAGGGGATGTGCTCTCGAAGCAGGATAAGCAGATAGTGATGGAGGGGCAGGAGCCTCCTCAGTTCTGGGTGGCTTTGGGTGGGAAAGCACCATATGCCCAGGACAAGAGGTACTAATTGTTTAAAAAAATAACTTAAACAGTTTAGACTGAAATGTTATAAACTATACACCAAAAGGTAAAGCAATGGTATAATTCCAATTTAAAGCATTTTGGGAAAACAAGAAATTATGTAGCAAAAAATAGGAAATGTTATAAAATAATATACTGTACTTATCTATTTATGCTGTTTTTTTGACGCCAATGACTAGCTATGTGATTAACAAGATGTGGTCACTGTTTCCAGAATATGATTGAATATTCATAATTTCAGAATACTCTTGATATTGGAATGATTCAGACTTTTTACATCTTCACCAATTGTCTCCACCAGGCTGGAGAAGGAGGTGCCATTGCACAGTCCACGCCTCTTCGAATGCTCCAATCAGACAGGCCAGTTCCGTATGACCGAGGTGGCCCAGTTCACCCAGGATGATCTGGACGAGGATGATGTCATGCTGCTGGACACCTGGGAGGAGGTCAGTCAGTGGTAAACCACATTCTTCTCTCACTTTGCATGTGGCTGCAAAGCTTTACGTCAGATACACAGAAAGACACAGCTTATGTAACATTTTTTTTGTCATACACTGGTGGATACAGTAGTGTATTAGACAAATGCCTCTTTTCATCACTCATTTTTCACTCACAGTCCATTGTACTTATTTTTCCTTCATTTCTTTCTTTTGTCATCCTTTGTAAATTAGTTATGTAACTAATTTTAATGGCAACATCATAAATAAAGCTGGTTGTACAGCTGTAATCTAGCACAGTGTCCATATTAGGCCTAGTCATTAATTTTTGTCTCTCAACTCTTTGTATTATTTGTCTGAGCTTAGTTTCCAAAATAAAAGGCTAAAAATCTGTTTGAGGAGAATAAAATCTAGTTAGACTCTGTATGCAGAGCACAAATCTGGTTGGTCTGAGGGTGGACCAGCAGTGGATGTAGATTTTCTCTTCTTTATATGATACATCATACCTCAGTAAAATACATCAAGGAAACCTATCAAATTGTAAGGTCATGGTTAGGGTCCTGGGGCCAGCAAGAGGCAATAATTAATATTAATAAGCAATTAATTTTTCATTTGAAATGCACTTGCTCCCAGCTTGGCTAGTGAGGTAATTAGCTACCTAAGCAATGCGATGTGCGATGTGAACTTTTTTTGGGGATGACACCCATCAGCCATAACAATAAAGCCACCTCTTTGATCCTACACTCATTTTATCAGCTAGGAGCACTTTGTACTTCTACAATTACAGACCATCTGTTTCTCTGCATACTTTGTTAGCCCTCTTTTACCCTGTTCGGGATCCCCACAGGACCACCACAAAGCAGGTATTATTTAGGTGTTGGATCATTCTCAGTGCTGTAGTGACACTGACATGCTGGTGGTGTGTTAGTGTTGTGCTGGTATGAGTGGATCAGACACAGCAGTGCTGCTGGAGTTTTAAACATCGTGTCCACTCACTGTCCACTGCATTAGACGCACCTTGGGCCTTGCTGGTCCACCTTGTAGATGTAAAGTCAGAGACAGTAGCTCATCTGTTGTTGCACAGTTTGTGCTGGTCATCCTCTAGAACGTGCCCACGGGACGCTGTTGGCTGGATAGTTTTGGTTGGTGGATTATTCTCAGTCTAGCAGTGACACCGAGGGGTTTAAAAATTCTAGCAGCACTGCTGTGTCTGATCCACTCAGACCAGCACAACACACACTAACACACCACCACCACATTAGTGTCACTGCAGTGCTGAGAATGATCCAGCATCCAAATAGTACCTGATCTGTGAAGGTCCTGTGGGGGTCCTGATCATTGAAGAACAGGGTAAAAGAGGGCTAAGTGTGCATAGAAACAAATGGACTCCTATATGATAAGCAGAGCTTATAAAATGGACAATGGGTGTAGAAACAAGGAGGTGGAATTATTGCTATGGCTGATAAAAGTGCAAATAAAAGTTTGGTCTGATTTATGTGGCACATTTCCCTTTTTTGTTGATGCCAGTTGTGTAGTCTGTAGAATGCTAACTAGCAAGCTTGCAAAGCAACAAAGTTACATCTCCAGATATGAACAATAGATGAAGTAGTTTATAAAATAAAGCCCAGAACCAAATCAAATGTCATATTTTAAAATATAGTTTTGCAATGTTGTTAATATTGTGACCTTTAAATTAAATCATGAGCACAAACTTTAACATTTAAATCCTGCCCATTGCTGAGCAGATTCTCCTTCTTGTTCACTGAATTGTACAACCTGTTTTAGTAAATCAGTTTGGAAGCGGATCCAAAATCCAATTTCAGATATTATTTACTAAACATATCGCTATTGTTGGATCAAAAAATTGAGTGAACTCAATTTGTGCATGTGTTCCTCTTGTTACACTCAGCTCTTCCTATGGATTGGCAACTCTGCTAACCAGGACGAGACTCAGGAGGCATACACCAGCACTGTGCAGTATCTGAAGACCCACCCAGCTGGGCGGGACCCTGAAACGTCAATCATCTCTGTTAAACAAGGCTATGAGCCCCCGACTTTCACAGGATGGTTCAACGCCTGGGACTCTCACAAGTGGAGTGTGAGTGGGTGAATTGGGCACTAGAGGGCGTCAGTATCTAGTTATTAGGCATCATGCAATAAAATGGGTTCCCAATGATGGTTCTAAGACCCTCACACCAGGCATATTTAACTCATTAACTAGTTAAGGTCACCAGGACTGATTTTGGGAGCTGTTGTATGTTTTCAAACAAATAACAATGAACAATTAGCAGAATAACTGTGTGTTTTCCAGGGAGGCTTATCATATGAAGAGATGAAGAGTAAACTGGGTGACTCAGCATCAGCTACACAGATCACTATGGTATGCGGTCCATTCATTTATTTGGTGCAATGAATACCTGATGACCCTACATAAGTTCATAAACCAGGGATGCACTGCTCCAATCTTGGAGGGCAGCACTGGTGATGTATCTGTTAATTGACAGACTCAGTGGGTGTGTTTGAGTAGGTAAGCTACCATAATGGATTGGACAGCAGCCAACCAGTACCAGTTGTGCACCCTTGTCTTGAACTCTAAGGGTCCATATTTGGATATCCACTTCAATTCCTCGCTCTCGGAATTTCACATTAGTTATACAGTAGTTACAAATTCATGCCTGTTATTGAATGATAAAACTCAAGATCATATATATACCTAAATAATAAGCCTAGGTTTCAGCAAGTTATCAGAACGTAGGAAATGTGGATGCATAGAAGCATTTGAACTGTTTTAACCCCTTAAATTCCCAGGCTTGTTACATCCTGAGGCTAATTAACAAAAATCAATGCAATGCAATGAGTTATTCTTAAATTATAGGAGTAAGGAATGGATGCCTGGGTCCCCTGGTGGGTCCCGGTCATTTTAGGGGTTATTGCTAAACTTGCCCTGCATCTGCTTCATGAACACTGAATCTCTCCAAACTCCCTGCAGAACCTGAATAACACAGCTTTGAGTAGGATGTCGGTGGGTGGTGATGGAATCGATGGCGCCCCCGGTGGACCCTTTGGTGAAAACTCACCCCAGAGCAACAAACCCCAAACCCCTCAGAGCCCCTCCAACATGCGTATAGAAGTCTCTCCTTTTAAACCTACAAGCTCTGGCACACTGAGTCCTGAGTTTCTGCTCAATAAGAATCCGAAGGAGCTGCCTCAGGGAGTGGACCCCAACAAACGAGAGGTGAGAACTGAATGAAGCGTCTATTGGATTATATTGTCTATACATCTCTGCAATTATTGCAAATAGTAGTTATATAATTATGCTGATGCTGAATATTTTTCTTTATGTGGAAATAATAAGCACATTTGAATCACGTCAATTCAGTATATGACCTTTTTAATGTAGAAAACAGTGAACGCATAACTAATATAGCTTATATAACTAATAAGCACAGTGCATCCGTAATACAGGCCGAACTCTCTCTTCATCATTCATTCTCTTTTTTATTCCTTCCTACATCTTTTCTTTTTTTCTCCTCTGTTTGTTTCAGGAGTATTTGACTGACGCTGACTTTGAAAGCCTCCTCGGCTGCTCCAGGAAAGATTTCCAACGCTTACCAAAGTGGCGCCAGAGCGACCTCAAGAAGAAGGCAGGGCTTTTCTGAGAAAAAAATAAGAAAGGTTTTTCCTAATGAGTTACTAGGCTTTAAATATATATAGAAAACAGAAAAAGGCCAAAGACCTCTGGTATCAAATCAATTAGGCTTTTAATCAGAATCTTGTGTAGAAATGCTCTCTTAGCACTGCAGTAGCTCTGATGCAGTTCTGCTAGAGAATACATGGTTGCTTTGTGTAAATGCTGCCATGTTTACTGTTACATAGTTAGGCTGCAGTGCAAAGTGACTCATACCTTACCAAGATTTCCTAGATTGAAATGACGTGCAGTAAATTTCAGCATGTAGAAAATCAACAAAACTTACTCTGTTGTACATAATCTACCCTCCAAAAGTTTGTTTCAGACTTCTGAACGGTGATTTCAATGCTTTTAATGACATAAATTCCATTTGGTTGTGCCTATTAGATTATACTCTATCGCTGCTGTTGGAACAAAACCTCATATCTCCATTTTTGGCATTTTACAGTTTTTGACATATTTGAAAATACTTGTTGCCCTTTATGTTTTATCTGAGCTGCATGATGAACGGACCAATAGAAACGGCCCAAAATGACTTGGAGAGACAATTGGTTCCATTGACTTACATTAAAACTCAATGAGTTTTTTCCTTCGTCATTTTGGAGATAAAAGGTTTTGATATGAAATAATTCTAATATTACTATCCAGAATGATGATGTAATGAGTATCCAGGATTATGTTCTAATAAAATAGACATCTACAAATGTCTACAAACACCTTTTGTTGTGTCATTTGTTTATTTAAAGTATTTTTATTATATGGTCACAAACCTTTGAATCTGATGTTTATCTTTGTCTACATTGCACCATATTTGCTTTTGGAAATCTGCTGGCTTTAAATACAATACTGCACAAAGGACCGCTGTATGCCTCATTTATGGACAAGTAGGATAATGAATGCATTAGTAAGCCACTATGAGTAGTGATTATGGCTGTCATTACTGTGATCGGTGATTAATGTCATAACTATCTTGCTGTACCACTATAATCTGTAATATGTTAACTAAAGTGATATTTTTATTTATTGCAGTGCCAAACGTTAATTATTAATAAAACTAAACATAAAATCCTGTTGCTTCATCAGATCAGCAGGAATGTTGGAGGATATTTCATGTGTTAGTGTCAATAAAACCAAATGACTTCCATCACCACGATAATAAAAGCAGGTCTACAGTTTACAGACCGTCATGAACAGACTGTCAGCTCTAAAGCTGTGATGATGTGAATGTCTGATAATCATGCACTGACAGACTGGGACCAATAACACAATAACAGACCCTGATATTTATGATAAGAACATAATCATTAAGGCCTTGAATGATTATCAGGTCATTAAAACCATGATTTTGCTAAGCTAAGGCTGATCTGAGGTCAGCATGGAAAAAAACAGTCTTACTCATAATAACTTACAACATAATAATACTACTAACACACATGCACACACACACACACACACACACACACACACACACACACACACACACACACACACACACACACACACACACACACACACAAGATTCCTTGTTTTCATTAGCTCCACTTACTAAAGTGGAAAAACATCTTACTCATCTTACTCATTACATCATTAGACAGCAGTGTCTAATGGAGTGGACACTAAATGGACATGTTTAAAAACTCCAGCAGCACTGCTGTGTCTTATCCACTTGTACCAGAACAACACAAACTAATACACCACTACAACGTCAGTGTCACTGCAGTGCTGAGAATTATCCACCACCCAAATAACACCTGCTCTGTTATGGTCCTGTAGGAGTCCTGACCATTGAAGAACAGGGTAAAAGTGGAAGATATGTTAAATTCAGCCAATAAACTGTAATTGTGTATTAAAATGTGTTCTCTGTATAGGGTGTGTTAACTTATTTACATTCAGAAGATAAACAAAACATGGTGTTTGACCAGGGGTGCCCAAAGTTTTGCATACAATTGTACAGTTAATATGAATATTGTGAGTATCTTGGTATATTATCACAGCACAGAGCTTTAAGTAATAATACAACTTTATAACAATAAAGTCAGTCTAGTGGCTTCATCTTAGTTATTTTCAGAGATATATTTGAGAATGATTCTTTATACCTAAGCTAATCACATTAGAAAAAAATCAGACCCACAATATGAGTGTGGGAGACGTCTCTGTGTGACTCTGTTGACGGACTTTTAACATGCATGTTTTGGAGTATTTTGGAGAGCAATTAGCTATGAGCTTATGGAATGTTTATAAGGTTAAATAATGTAGACAGTCTACTGTATGCTGAATAAATGACTCTTAAAAATGCTACTACTACTACAACTACTACTAATACTACTAATAATAATACTACTGCTGCTGCTGCTTCAACTACTACTACTACTAATAATACAACTCCTGCTAGTTCTACTCCTACTACAACTACTAATACTACTATTACTAATAATACTCCTGTTACTACTAATACTACTGCTGCTACTACATCTACTAATAATACTACTCATACTACTTCTAATACTGCTGCTACTAATACTCTACTACTACTGCTACAACTAATACTCCTGCCACTACTACTTCTAATACTACTGCTGCTACTAATGCTGTACTACTACTACTACTGCTGTACTACTAATACTACTACTACTGTACTTCTAATACTACTGGTACTAATACTACTGTACTACTAATACTACTACTGCTGCTGCTACAGTACTACTAATACTACTACTACACTGATGCTACCAATACTGTACTGTACTACTAACTACTACTACTACTACTGCTACTGTACTATTACCGCTGCCACTATACTACTGCAATTTATACAACTACTACTACTGCTGCTAATAATAATACATGCAAATAACACCATTCTACAACCAGTATAAGCCTAAAGATACATGATTATTTTAGAGTACTCACCTGCAATCACATGCACATTACCAGATATAAAAAATCTTCCTCTTCACAAAAGTTTTAAATAGTATGTTATACAATAAATAAAATATTCAGTGAGGATGTTTGGTAGCGTACAACAGCAGAATAGAAACAATTTGTTGTGTAATTTTATAAAGAAGCAACAACACAGTTTTATTTGGATCTCTTTAATGTAAAATAGGTATTTTGTGACTTTTATTAAAATATTGTTAAAATAATTAAATGTAAAATATGTTTCCCCACTTTTTTCTAAAATAAATATTTTTAAAACACCATGCTGGATCTCCTAGCTAGCCATCTAATTGCATTAAAACATTGGTCACAATCACACTTACACATACACTTCACAAGTTTGGTCCATTTGAGGCCCAAGCAAACCACCCCATCCCAATTTCTCTACATTTCTACCTGCTAAATGTAAATGCAATACCCCACTAGCTCTATCTACCTGACAGGCCCAGATCATCTCCAGTTTCACTAATCCTATAAAGCAATAGCACATGTATTAGTTGATTAACTTCAAAGTCCATCATCTGAAAGGTAGTCTGGAATCTCCATGGTGATTCTCTTGTGTTGCTGCAATGGTAGCGGGAATGTTTTGGCACAATGGGAAAGCTGATTGTTCTGATGCACTTTTTGGCATTGTAGTAGTAGTAATAGTAGTAGTAGGTGCTGCAGTACGCAGGTTTCAGTTATCTAAAGCCATGATATGAACAAACAGTCCAGCTGAAGGGATGATGCCTCCACTCTGTGTGAGCAGGGGGACACGGCGATATCCTATGGAAAAAGGAAAAGCATCTGTGTAAACTGAATTAGTACATGGGAATATTCGTTTCTTACATTTGCCATATTTGTGTTAGGCATACAGGTCTGCAGTATTTTTACACTGGGCACTTGCTTCAACCTCGTCCACAGCTGATGGGCAAAGGGATTTTTCTCAATAATGTATATTATCTTTAAAAGCCTATGTTAGTTTTATCTACCCTCATATAATGAATGCCTGTAGTGGTTTGCCACAAGTCATGTTTTCAGACATAATCATGAATATAGAATTAACACTGACTACCAGTTGAAAGGGAACTTCACAGACTTTTAAAAGTTTCTGCATAATGACAGGGTTTGAGAGAAAGCTAAGAGTCAGAATTGTGATGATCAGAATCAGACAGCTGAAGAGTTTAATGCCTCTAGAAGTAAAATGGTTATGAATATGATGCCTGATGCCTGAAACAGGGGAGTGATACATGGAGGGCACTGTAAGGCAGTTTATTTATTTATTTACCACAACACATTTGTGATATGAATAAATGACAATACATTGACTTTGACTTATATTTCTGTTTTAGGCCCCTTTGCGATGCCTGGTTCCTATCACCATCACTTTAAGGCATCTGGGTTTCTCTACAATTAAACCAATAAAACCATTTTACATCAAACCACTCTGAATGACTATTTACACCTCAACCACTGAACTGTAAAATTATCCATTTTTAAAAAGCTTTAGGATCAAAGCTCTAATAAAGGGGCTACCTTGTCATGGCACATTCAGTTAAATGTTGGGATCCATAATTTATATTTATACAAAATAATTGAATATTTGCTCATTTGAATAATAGAAAGTTCTATACTTTAAATTTTCATGTATTTCAGCCACATGTTGCAGGCACCAAAATTCATGAGCTACTTGAGGACTTCATATGTGGTAAAAACATCTAAACCATTTTTTCAAAGAGTTGATCTTTTAAACTGCCTTTTTTGTTTGTAGTTTGTGCTGATTTACCGTACTGCATGCTGGTGAAAGGTAGAGTATACTGCCCAATAAAGTCATTTGCAGAAGCGGTGTCATAGTCCTCCACTTCAAAGCGTACTATGGCCAGCTCGGGAACGTTAATAATGAACTGAAAGTTTCTATTCCACGTTGGATTAAATCCTATGAATAGAAGACAAGTTATGAAGCATTCATCACTACTTCTAACATTAGAATTGCAGATTTCTGTTTGAGTTGAAAAGTTTGAACCAGTTATGGTGCCACTTGCCATTGTTGTTGATGTGTGGCGTCTGTTGACTGGCTCTGTCTGCTGCAACTCCATAGATCTCCACTCTCACCAAGGGGTCCACAATGGACTTGGGTTTGTCCTTGTTCAGTTTAGGAAGCTGTTGTGCTGAGATGACCTGAAAGGACACAGGACAGTTTTACATTATAGTTTTCTGTTATTCAAATTGTCAGACAGAAATACTGCACAATGGCATCACCACCTGGCAGCTAGCATCATCTCCTGGACAAAGCTCTGGGGCAATGTTATTCATTTTAATAGTATTCTGTTGCGCAGCATTATATGTAGAACTTATTTTCTTAATCAATTTAATTTAGTCACTACAATACCTTTGTAACATAAGTAACATAAGTATGCATTACACATATATGTCAGCAAATAACCACTGGAAACCCCTGTGTTAGCATCCAATTCTGACTGCTAGCTGGTGAGCTATGGGTGACATTGGTGTAACTTTTACCTCAGTTGTCAAAAACAGAATTTTGAAGAAAACCATGATTTCAACTTATTTAGCACAAAATGGACACTCGAAACAATTTTTTACCCTTTCAGCCAGAGAAAGTAACCCAAACTGAGGCAAGATATCAAGATAGCCAGGTGGCTACCTTTTAGTTCAGCTTTTAACTTTCTGTTCTCCTCAGCTGACTAGTCATTCCATTCTCTCCATTCTGATTCATTCCCTCAAATGAAACAATGATTGAAAGAATTACCATTTATCCAGATGCAATAATTGACTCCCCAGCAGTACCGTTAGCTACCTGCCTTTGTGCTACACCAGCTAACGAAAACAGAAACAGACCAAACAACCTGCCCCAAAAATCCTTTACAAAGCAGTTGTAGTTTTCAAAAGTTCATTATGCCCTCAAGATACAAGATCACAAGGGGGCTTTTACTGTTATTTTAACCAGAAAAGTTCACTTTAGCGACAACTGCAGCATCATCGTAGGATATAGACATGTTTATAAAAGCTGTTCATATGTCAAGAAACATTCACATAGTGTATATTGGTGTAAAATGGTGTAAAAAGGTTTCCTAATGATGGCAACAATTTACAAGTATTAAACTGCTAAATACAACCCCAATTCCAATGAAGTTGGGACGTTGTGTAAAACGTAAATAAAAACAGAACACGATGATTTGCAAAGTTTTTTGCAAATATTCACTCATTTTGAATTTGATGCCTGCAACACGTTCCAAAGAAGTTGGGACAGGGGCAACAAAAGACTGGGAAAGTTGCGGAATGCTCAAAAAAAACACCTGTTTGGAACATTCCACAGATCAACAGGTTAATTGGAAACAGGTGAGTGTCATGATTGGGTATAAAGGGAGCATCCCTGAAAGGCTCAGTCATTCACAAGCAAGGATGGGGCAAGGTTCACCACTTTGTGAACAACTGCGTGAGCAAATAGTCCAACAGTCTAAGAAAAATGTTTCTCAACGTGCAATTGCAAGGAATTTAGGGATTTAGGGATCATCTACAGTCCATAATATCATCAAAAGATTCAGAGAATCTGGAGAAATCTCTGCAAGAAATTTCTGCGGCAAGGCAGAAAACCAACATTGAATGCCCGTGAACAATTCAGAACAATTCAGAAAACCACTGTCAGTGAACACAGTTCGTCGCTCCATCTACAAGTGCAAGTTAAAACTCTGCCATGCAAAGTGAAAGCCATATATCAAAAACACCCAGAAACGCCGCCGGCTTCTCTGGGCCCGAGCTCATCTGAGATGGACTGACGAAAAGTGGAAAAGTGTCCTGTGGTCTGACGAGTCCACATTTCAAATGGTTTTTGGAAATCATGGATGTTGTGTCCTCCAGGCCAAAGAGGAAAAGGACTGTCCAGATTGTTATCAGTGCAAAGTTCAAAAGCCAGCATCTCTGATGGTATGGGGGTGTGTTAGAGCCCATGGCATGGGTAACTTGCACATCTGTGAAGGCACCATTAATGCTGAAAGGTACATACAGGTTTTGGAGCAACATATGCTGCCATCCAAGCAACGTTTTTTTCAGGGACATCCTGCTTATTTCAGCAAGACAAAGCCAAGCCACAGTTCCCAAACGTGTTGTTGAAAGGAAAGGTGATGTAACACAGTGGTAAACATGCCCCTGTCCCAACTTCTTTGGAACATGTTACAGGCATCAAATTCAAAATGAGTGAATATTTAAAAAAACAATAAGGTTTATCCGTTTGAACATTAAATATCTTGTCTTTGTAGTGTATTCAACTGAATATAGGTTGAAAAAGATTTGCAAATCATCGTATTCTGTTTTTATTTATGTTTTACACAACGTCCCAACTTCATTGGAATTGGAGTTGTAAGTACACTAATAAGTACAATGTAAATGAACTAAGAAAAAAATGAAGAAAAAGTTCTGCAGCAGGATGGTAAGTTTAGTATGTAGAGACCATGATATGGAGGGTCTTCCTCCTTAGCCAGGGTGCCTTGGTCAGGTTGTTGGGGTCAAACAAAAAATCGGGGTTCCTCATGAACTCCGGCTTCAGAATGTAGCCACATTTTCCATTGGGAAGGAACCGGCCTTGGTTCAAATCCATCTGCTTACATGGAGTCTGGAAGTTCAGAGCCACTGTTCAAACAAATTAAGGTAAGGTTATTAAATATATAATATATTGTCTCTAAACAAGGCAACATGTAATTTTGAAAGTCATTCTGGGAAAAAAAAATTACACACGCACACGCAAATACATATAAATCTGACGAAGCAGAGTATATATATATATATATATATATATATATATATATATATATATATATATGTGTGTATATATATATATATATATATATATATATATATATATATATATATATGTGTGTGTATATATATATATATATATATATATATATATATATATGTGTGTATATATATATATATATATATATATATATATATATAAAATGATATGTATAAATATATATAAATAAAAGACTATATTAGGGAAGTTTAGTGGCAATACAGCATCACCTATTTGGCATCCTGCGTTCCACATTGGCACGGGGTTGTAGTTGGACGAGTCCGTCCTGGAACCTGCTGGGTAGATTCTGCTCAGCTTGTCCATGTTATGGTGCACAAATGCAGATGCTGTTGTACAGTTGCAGAAGACAAAGACAACAGAAATAGTCAGATTAAATCACAGACATCTGCTCATGCAGCATTTACTCTGAAATCAAGGCAATTAATAAAAATTAAAATTAAATTAAAGGAGTTTGTCTCATTTTCCTGCAGTAAGAGCCTCTACTCTTCTCAGAAGAATTTACCCGAGATTTAGAAACCTTTCTGTTCGGGATTTAATTACTTTATTCCACAAAAAGCATTATCCCAAAGGTACTAGATGAAGCCTCATCACTACATAAAAAGCTCCACAATGCTGGGGGGCTTTTTACCCTTTTAGTTCACGCTTTGGGCATGGTGTGCTCCAAAGCATCCCGTTCTATTGGTTAATGCTTTTCTATGGAGATTATGGACAAGCTGTGTGTGTGCGCAATTGAGCACCTGCGTCAGCAATGGGTGCACATTAAACTAGCTGAATTCCCTAATTAGAATGGATACTTAAATATTCTTGGACATATTTTGTAATAAATGGTCTGTCCAATTGTTAAAAGACTTACAAGGTGCTGAATGCAAACAAATGAATATGCAGTGAGGCAGAAAAACAGACAGAGCTACTACAATTATTGCTGTCAGATTTTTTTTTCTTTTTCAAAATGCAAACATAAAAAGTGTTACCTGAATTATCTGCCAAGGTCTTAGCTTTGCTTTCTTTAAAGGACGCCATCTCATAGAAGGCCTGTTTTTCTTTTGCATGCTCAAAACTGTTGAAATGGACGCTCTTGCAGTAGATGACCAAGTCTGACAGCTCCTTTGCAAGCTTGATCTTCGATTTCTGAATAACAAACCAAGGATGTTATTAGGCATGACCTGTATTACACCAAATTAGCTGTGTAAAAGCCACCGATGTTCTTTTGGAAAGACCCCTAAGCTCTGCACCAATATTAAAAATGTGCTTTGAGTTGGCAAAACTCTATTTTAAATCAGCACATGAATAAAATATGTTAACTGTAGTGTTAGACAGATATCGTATCTTTATTGATCCCGATACTGGCACTTTAAATTAAGTATTATATTTGCAATATCAGCAACAGAAAATACCATAAAGTAATTTCTAATGCTTAAGCATGCTATTGGGTGATGCTTGTATGTGTGCCAGTACATTGAGCTTAACTGAAGCAAGCAGTGGTGTGGGAGACCAGCAGTAGTAAAATGCTCATTGCAGAATGCCAGTATTTCAAGGGGAGGCATGACCAGCAAGGATTTCAGTACTGAATTTAACTAAAGGGCCCACATAAATAAAAAAGGAATTTTTCTTCACTTTTCGTAAAATGAAAAAAAAATGTAGTATGTAATTGTAATGTTCATTCCCCAGTCCATATAGAGAAAATCAGCTTTAAAAAGTGGGCCATTTTGAGTTCATTGTTTTCGTCATGTCACAAAATCCAACACATTCCCATATCCGCCTATTCGGCCTACAGCAGCTTAGCTACATCCATTCATTCATTTTGAAGTAATGAGTATTTAAGCACTTTTTTCAATGAGGTGCAATGCATGGTAGCCAATCAAAGCAGAGCTTGTTTACATACATGCAACTTAAAGGCACAATAACAAAAACAGCCTGTTCAGTTTTCAGTTTTAAAGATAAATGGTTGGAAAACGGTCATGTAAAAATGAGATACAACTTTTGGTACATGAACCCACAGAAATGTCCTAAAGAGACTGCAGGGATATAAAATAATAATACTAAACAAAAAACCAAGAAAAATGTAGGATTATGTGCTCTTTAGGCAATTAAAGATCACTCATGAACAGCAACTTTTCACAGCTCTAAAGCCACTCAGATGTGAAGTTATCCAACCAGTAAAGCAATTCACTGAAGATTTAGTATATTCTGTTTATGACAGGATTATATAGGCACCTATTGAGTAGTTAGGTTAGAAAGATTTAGTTTTGGCACTCAGTATTGGCATATACATCGATCAGGCATAACATTATGACCACCTCCTTGTTTTTATGCTCACTGTCCATGGGGGTCCTGACCACTGAAGACCAGGGTAAAAGGGGGCTAACAAAATTTGCAGAGAAACAGATGGACTACAGTCTGTAATTTTACAACTACAAAGTGCTCCTATACAGTAAGTGGAGCTGATAAAATAGACAATGAGCGTAGAAACAAGGAGGTGCTCAGACATTGGTAAAGGAAGGGGAAAAAGTGGTGTTGGTGCATCCCTACTGACAAACAGTTACAGACAAAAAAAAACAGCAATGTAAAAAAAAATCAATCAATAAATATGGATGTTTTTTAAGTTTAAGGTAATGGGATCTTCAAAAAACAACCACAATAAAGACATTTATAATAGGAGTGTAGGGAAGAGGCTCTCTGCGGTGATCTGCTGTTCAGATTAAACTCAGGTGTTTCATGGGGAATGACTGTGGGCAATGTGCATGCAGATTCTATCTCAGCTCTATCAGCCTCAGATTTGCTTATGAAAATCTGCTCTACATGTCTGTGTTTTGTGGGATTTTTCTGGGCTTCATGTTTGCAAATGGCACTCAGAATAATAAAATGCTCTCCACATGTTCTGGAACTGATTCCTTTCTTTTTTCTTTGACTCCTTCTCAGCCGCCATGTGTAGACTAAAATAAGAGCTGCTGAAAAGGTTCTTGGGTTGGATGGATGGCTTTAGGAAAAACTTCTAAAACTCTTCACACTCGCATTTTTCTTCTCATTTAATAAAAACATTCAAGTTGAATCAATAAAGGCAATAAATGCATTCTGATGAAGCTTATTTAGTTGACTTGTATAACTACTACAAAATTCACTGCTTAATAAAATGGAAACACCTTTCTTTAGGGTCAAACTACAGTAAATAAGATAAATGTGATTAATCGCAATTAACTACAACTAAGAAACTAATCATGATGAATAATTTTAATTGGCCGACTAAATATTTCCTGAGAAATGTGATTGTTTTCTTTACACAGTGTAAAAAAGTCATTGGATAAAAGATTCTATCATCTTCACGGAATCAGAAAACCCTTTTACTGCATGGTTTTTAAAGAATCATTTTTGAGTGACTTAAGATTCTTAGTATCGTTTTTTTTCCTAGGACTTTATGACCAACCCAAGAACTGTTTTGAATCCTCTTTTTTAACAAACAATGTAAATACAATGTTTCCTATTTTCTCAGGCATACTGTTAAACTGCCGGTGTGCATCTGAATCACCTTTGGTTTGGTCTTCTGATCACTCTCTTTGACTTCAGCAGCCTCATCCTCCTCAGACACACTGTCCACGTCCTCTGTATTGTTGTTGTTGAACGCTGCGTCCAGCTTATTAAGACGTTTTCCTTTAACTAGGATCCGTCTTTTTAATTCCTGCAAGATGAAAGCTGCTTTTATTTGTGAACTGTTAAAAGCTTTTATATTCTTTATGCTAACCTTTTAAGCTTACTCGATTACTAAAGTAAATGATAGTCACAGCCCTAATTCCAGTACAAACAGTGCTATGCAAAAGTGAAATGGCAAAAAGCATAAAATGCAACCAACTGAACAAGACTGAACTTTTGAGGTATGAAAAAAACCCTGCAGATTCCTTTTAAAGCCTGAAAACAAGGTCTCCTGAAAAGATTGGAAGCTGTAATAAAAGCAAAGAGTGGACACAGTAAATACTGAAAAAACGTGATACTATAAATAGTTGTTGAGGCTTCTGAATAACGTTTTTGTCAACTGTGTTTTTGTTACTTTTTTCCTGACACTGAAAAATGAAACGTGCTTATTGGTTGGTTTGTCAGGAAATTTAATAATTTAAGGGTGGTCTCCAACTTCTCAAATAAAGTTCAAATAAAGCATTTTCCAAATGCACTTCTAACAGCCACTGGTATAGATATAGTACAATAGGATCATGCCAGAAAGTACTTATTGCTTTCAAACACACAGGTGTGGCACAGTATTCATTACTTTTAAAAAACACTACACGGATGGGCAGAACTAGCTATTTATTACACTGTGTTTGTTAAGACAAGCAATGCTTGATTTGTTTCCCGTGAGTGCTGAGTTATGGCCAATCAATTCATTAGGATCTAGGCTATATTCTGCCTTTTCTCAGCCCTCCAAGCACTGCTTGACAACTGTTGCTATCCACAAGTGCCTCAAGCCTTCAGTTCGCTGTCAGGGCCCATCATGTTCATAACTAGCATGAGGACACTGAGGTGTGTGGTGGTTTTTGGATCTCAGAACAGCTATGATTTGGCCATAGATTAATCTTCCTACTGTGTTCATTTCTATACATAATTCTATGCTAATGTTACCCAGAGCAATTTCATGGCATGTAACATTACAGGTATGCAGCATGCATACTATAGGCTAAGCTACACTGTATTTGGCTATATTAGCGATTAGATGAAAAATGAATGTTCGAATTTGTACTGTACTGCCTAATTATAATATACGACAACACCAACATGAGAAAGTTGTTGATTAACGTATAGCTAATTAACATATTGATGTCACAGTATCATGTAATGTAATTCAGACATCATCAATTACATTTGGCTGTGCTCTGACTGGTTAACTGTATCTTCTGGTTAGCTGGAGTTTGGTAGAGAAAGACTATTTTTATTGCAAAAGTATTTTTCATGTATGTTGTTTCAGTAATCTGCATGGACAGAGAAGAAAAAGATCAAAAGAGACAGGCACAGAAACTGAAAGACAGAGAGTAGTAAATGAAATAAAATCTAAGTAACTACCAAATGAATTAGTATATATAGGTTTCAGTGTGTGATTTCAGATGCAAATAAATTGTTCAATGATTAATTAAGTAAATTTAAACAGGGTAACTGAAATTTGTGGAACAGTAATAGAAGTTTACTGAAGAGTGTAGAGGAATGGGAAAGAAATAAATGAAAGAAAAAGGCACACAATTATGAACAGGTAAAAAAGGAGCTAAACTGGACCTCATTCTAGTTACAACCCTGACTACACACCCCTATGAAGGTTGTAAATACCACTGAAAGATGACTCCTTGCTTAGTGCAAGCTTTCTGTGCCTTTTTTTTCCAGAAAGAGCACTCCCCACCCCCAGGCAAATTACTAAGAATGTGGGACTATTTCCAAGTAAAAGGCACAACACACTCAAAGGGGAGACTTTCTGCAGCTCTACTCAACAGACGGATATAAAAACAAGCTATTATGACCTGATTTACACCACACAAGCTGCTTAAAACTCCCCAAAGTTCATTTATTAATGCTCCCAAGCCTCTACTTTTGCAAATAAGCAAGCCAAATCTCAGAGCCAGGTCCTCCTGAAACGTTTTACTAACAATACTCTTGTGCCCAGGCTCAAATCAGGCCCTTTTTTATATAACCATATGTTATCTGTTTTCTGTCTGTATGTGCTAAGACATGAATTCGTGAATTTAAAGAAAACAGGAAGTGCGTGGAGATAATGAGGAGGTCATCTGAGGGAAGTGGCTGCTCAGGGTGGGGAGGTTTTTGGCAGGTCATACGGCTTCAAAGAAGCAACCATAATGAAATTGCTGCAGTAAAAATTTGGGGTAAAAATATATGTCAGAATAATAACGATCAGGATGTTCCTAACCTATCATAGCAGATCTTTGCTGAGACAAACATTCAATCTTAACTCTTTTTCAACACAGCCATAAAATCCTATTTCCATCTGGGTTAAAAGTTCTACATTTTTTGTGCACTTTTTTATTCCGTAACTGACGGAATATATTTTAATGGAAATGCGTTTGACTTATGAAACTGGAAGTGAACTGGATTTTCTCACCTCTTCACTTTCATCCCTCATACACACAGAAAGACTGTCCTAGTTACAGTGTCCTAGTTAATCTGATGCCACAGTTGCGGCACAATTTGATTATATTGATATGAACATCATAGAGGATCTCCATTCCTCCAGTGGAATGGGCAATATGAGACCAGCAGCAAGAGGCTTAAACATATAATAAATAAACAAACAAACAAATAAATAAATATCCCTAAGAAAAACTGGAGTTATGAGCTGTCATAATGGAGTTTTGACAGTTTGAATTCTAGAGAAGCCAAAGCTTTTTTTATATGAACAGACCCAGAGAGTTCATCAATGTCTGAGGAAGTGGCTGACCTGTGGTGACGGCAAGGCGCTTGGCATCTCGTTTCCCAGAGGGTGTGTGAGAAGAGCACTGCCCAGGATGGAGATCATATAGTGAGCCATGAGTTTCTGCTGTTGTACACTACAGTGGTTCTCCAGGGACAGGATTACTGGATACTCAGATGCCTGCCAGGAGAAAGACAGAAAGGACCTCAGATGGTTTGTGAAATATTACTCAATGAATGTTCTTGTCTACTGATTCATTAAATTATTAACTCCTTAAACTGTAGACTTGTTATTCAGTTATTATTAAGCATATTATTATTATTAGACTTATTATTCATTAACTACTATAAATATTATTTAGTTACTACTAAATTACTAATAAACTAATATGTATGTAATGAGTAGCGAAAGTGAGAAATTGAAGTGTGGCCTGCAGTTTAAGGGGTTTTGCACAAGCGTTCCAAATCAACAATATCATCTTTATAGACAGAGCATGTGCAAAATAAGATTGATTTAAAGCTTTACAATACAGTCGGAAGTTATGGGCACATGGAGGGTGTTCATAAGGTATATCACACCTACATAAGCCTATCATGACAACTAACATGTCACTCAGGCATCAGAGGAGCTACAAAAGCAACCTTCACATTCATATTCATAATATCAATACAATACCAATATGAAAAGTGTCACTTAAGCCCCTCTATTTTACCTATTGAATTGTTTCAGATATTCAAACAAAATTCAAGACAAACACAATTTTTTTTAAAGGATAATCTTTAAAAAAAAAGTTATCCAGCACTAAATGCTCCTGTGTGAAAAAGTAATTCCCCCCATAGTTCCTCAATTGCTGTCACGCCTGCTACCAATCCACATGCGCTTCAGGACTATTCCCAAGATCCATTGCAGGATCACATGACACAGGACACAACACCATCAACCTAGCAGAGATCCAGATCACCTGGATACTGATTCCTCACAGCTGTGTAGTAGGGTCATGTGACAGTTTTGGATAGATATACGCCTGGGCTTTAGTTCAGATCTTTGCGAAGTATTGTTTTCTTCTGAGACTTACTGAGCGTTCTATCCTGTGTTTATTATCTTTGTGTATGACTTCCTGCCTCTTATTTCTCTTGACCCTGTTTTTGAACTTTCCCTTTTGGTACCTACGCCTGGTTTGTTTGCTACTTTGGTTTTTTGACTCTGCCTGTTTTGTGGATTTTGCCTTGCCTTGCCCTATCTTGTGATGTTTGCTTTGGTTATTGTATGGATTATCCTGGATATGACCAATGCCTGTTCTTTGACACCTCTCTGCCAGTCCCCAAGTAAAACTTCACCTTTGTTTTTGAACTGTGAGCGTCTGCTTTCTGCTTTTCACGTCACGATTGCATAATTAACCAAATTTAGTTGATAACTGGGATAAATTAAACTAGACACCCCCAGGCTTGACTGCTGTTGGCCCTGCTGAATCTAAATGCCACATAAACAGAGCATTTACAGCAATGTGAAATAATCTAAAAGGTCTCAACAAGCAGCACACTAAGCAGCAATCAAAAAGGAAATTCTGGAAGAGGTCAGGAAAAAATGATTCAAACATATTAGCCTGTAGAGTGTTACAAAGCCATTACTTGGGCTCAATTGAACCATAGTGAGACCCATAGTCTGCAAATGGAGAACAGTTGTGAATTGTCCCAGAAGTGGTTGGCACATCAGCGACTCAATCCAAGAAGTCACAAAAGAACCCAGAGGAACACCTAACTAACTTAACTGCAGTTGTTTGCCTCAGACAAGGTTAGCGTTCGTGACTCCACCATTTAAGAGAAAAGGGCTGGGTAAAAATGGCATCCATGGGAGAGCTGCAGGGTGAAAAAGCTTTGCCAATCATGAGGAACACAAAGGCTCCTCTCACATTTGACAAAAAACTAGCCTGACGAGCTCCAAACCTTTTGGAATAATGTTCTGTGGACTTATCAGTCGAAACTGGATCTATCTGAAAGACAAAGTCTTGTTACATCTGGTGTAACTAAAAGAATTCCAGCATTCCAGAACATCATACCAACAGTAGCAGTAGTGTGATGTTCAGGTCTCAGTGACTTGCAATATATCACAAACAATGAATTTTGCTCTTTTTGCCAGAAAATCTTGTAAGAGAATGTCTGATCATGAGTCCGTGATCTGAAGCTCAAGCACAGTGAGGAGCTGGTCCTCCTCTAAAAGGCTGAAAAGAAACAAAATTTAAGGTTTTGGAGAGGCCTAGTCAAAGGCCTGACCATGATGCTGCAGCAGGACCTTAAACGTCAGTTCATGTTCAAAAGCTCTCTGATGTGTCTGAATTACAGCAATTCAGCAAATAAGAGTGACCTGAAATTCCTTGACAGGTTGGCTGCTGCTGTTGCTGTTGTTGCTGCTTAAGGAGGCACAAGGCATTATTGAGTTTAGTGGGTCAAGGATAATTTTTTCCCAGTTTATGATACAAGTGTTGCACAACATTTTTCCTTCAATAATAAATGATCGTTTGTGTTGTGTTTTCTTATGCTCTCTTTGTCTTATTTTACATTTTGTATGATGTTTTGAACCCAAATATGCAAAAATACCTAATAGCAACAGAAAAAACTATATACTACACTGTAGGTGTTGCATGAACATGACAGAAGTGACCTCTATGAAAAGCAACGCCTAATGGAAACAGTGTTAACAAATGTTTATATCTGTCATCATGAAGGGCTTATTTAGGAGTCAAGTAGCCTTATGAACACTGGCCAAAAATATGGTGAATGGTGAAAGGGCCAACTGGATATTAAGATATCAGTTATCATATATTATTATATAAGTCCAATAACTGGAAGACGAATGAGTAGACAGTGGTTGCTCACTTACTTTGAAAGCGTAATCTTTGATGGCTTTGATGACGTCCTTGAAGAGCACTCTAGATGTGAGCGTGTGGCCGTGGTAGATGAGCGGCTCTCCATCGGGTCCGTCCCAGATATCCAGCTCAACGCAGCGGCAGCCCTTCGACAGCGCTCTGCATATGTTAAGCATGGTCAGTACAACAAGTGTGACCACATTCATAACTAAAACATATCTCCTGACAACATTCACTACATTATAAGCATGATGGACAAATATATTTTTTAATATAGCCAGTCAAAGCTGATAAGTCATTAAGAAACATTCCTAGAGGGACTGTTATTAAATTCTGATCTACTCTCACAATGAAATTATTGGAATTACAAGAAAGATTTCACACAAATCAAGTCATATGAAAAGCTGCCACCACTAATCCCAGTCTCACCGTGACCAATTCATAACATTTCACATAAAATCACCATGGCAGACTCCTGTTAATTTACAAACATATGATTTTTTGAATATAAGTTTCAGTTACAGCCCACATGAACTACAGCCACACCTCTCATAGATGTTGCATGACAAGACTTTTTACTGTGACTCATTTGACATGGCTTAACCTCTTAAGCTTCAGTGTATGTTCACATCATAAGGCTTGTTCTTCAGTAACTGCAAGGAAAATAATGCAAAATATCATAAGATGGGGGAATGGAAATCATGGACTACCGGCAGGTCCATGAATGCTTAGGAATAAAAAAAAAATCAAATTTTCCCAATTTTCACCTTAATCCAACATTGTTAGTGTTCTAGTGTCTTAAGTTTTCTTCTTAGATTTGCACTGGAGCTATGGTGCTAATGTACAGCTGGGCAATATGGCAAAAATGCAATATTGTGATGATGCAAGACGTTTTACACAGTACAAGATACTTTTTTTATCTGTTCTGATCTTAGCTGTTTGGGGCAGTCGGTTAGGGAACCAGCCTTGCGACCAGCAGGTCACAGGCTCGATTGCCTGAGCTGAGACAGCACATGACTGAGGTGCTCTTAAGCAAGGCACCTAACCCCCAACTGCTCCCTAGGTGCTGATAGGGCTGCCCACCGCCCCGGGCAAGTGTGCTCACTGCCCCTAGTGTATATCTTCACACGTGTGAATGTGGTGTTTCACTGCATGGATGGTTTAGATTGCAGAGGTGAAACTTCCCCATTGTGGGACTAATGAGGGTCAATTAATCTTAACCAATTGTGTTTGGAAAACAACAACTTTGGAGATTCTACTGCACCAAATTCATCACTGAATGCCATTCCCAAATATGCCTAGTGATATGCTTTATTACATTATTGGGCAAAAGTCAGAACCAAAAATATTTTGAAAAGTCTGTCATAAGCTTCAGGGCAGTTGGAATTCAAATTGTCATATTAATTAAACAGCACATACTACTTAAAAGGGAGTTTTACATTTTTTTATGGCTGTATGATTTATTAATTTAGATATAAACAAAGTTGCTCACAATGGCGTGACGTCTCTAAAACCTCCGTCACAGAAAGTTACAACACAGTGATTGAAAATATGGTCCCTTATGTCAGCAACGTTGATTTGCAATAGCTTTATGAGACATTTTTGAAAATAGTTTTTCAAAATTCAATCATTGGAAGAGAGGTACATGCAGAATGTTGTAAGGCAAAACCACTGTCAAAAACATTTTTTCAGATTAGTTTTACCATAATTAAAATTACACATTAAACCAAGGAAGACACCTGCAGGTTCACTGGTGGTTTTGCACAGTAAATACTATCGCTGTAAAGAAATCTGCTTCAGTAATTTTCTCTACAATGAACCATTTCACACTATACCACTAAAAATAGCTTTGTTTACATCTCGACTGAATTATGCAGATACTGTTTCCATACATACTCACACTTCTCCAACAATGTTGCCATGTGTAAAAATGCCCAAAACTATAGACTAAATTCAGGTTTCAAGGTGGCTGGCACTAGATTATCTATTTTTATAGATAACAGTCTTTTCACTTTGAGTTAAGAGTATAATGATTTTGGTATGCAGTTTGCACAATGCTACCACATCAAGCTTCCATTACTTACTAGGTAGTTTAGCTTTGTAGCTTTAGTGAAAAATTAAAGAAGAATACTTTGTACACTAAACACATCTTGGATCATTAACTACACTTGGCATAAGCGCAAATTAACATTCTCAGCAAACTGCTTTAAGATTCTTACCTGATGTAGGCCTCAGTACTGCTGGGCCCTTTGAGCTGGTCTTCCATTAGATAAGTGTTGTGCGAGGAGGAGATGAAGTAGTGGTTGAGTGGCTGGCTCATGTCCTGGTACACAGGCTGATGTTCAGGGTTGAAGATGGAACCCTCTTTTTGGGAAAAGTACCTCAGGAAACCATCTTTGGTCAAGTGTTTCTTCTGCTTGGCTGTTTTGACAGAGAACATAAATGAATAAAAAAAAAATCCAGTTTATTTCAAGGCAGCTAGTGAAATAACATTTCCACAATATTCCCCTTACCCTAAATGTAGCCATTTAGCCATGCCGAAATCCTCACATACTTGCGTTAAACTGTGTAGAGATATTAAGTAATCTTAAACTGATGAACTTCTGTGGTTTCTGATACTATATTGCATACTGTTATGTTTGATAATGGACTGCAACTATTGTTTTGAGCATTTAGATTTCTTTAAAAATGAACCAAAGTGCACTGCACCACTGAAAACAGTAGTAGCAGAAATCTTCAAGCCTATGTTTTGTGTTTTTGTCCATTTTTCTAAGTTTTGCACTAGAGTTGAGAGGCTAATGTAGCTTTTAAGTGCTAGAAGTTTATGTATGCCAGTTAGCATGCAAAGCACGTCAAACTATATCAAGTTAAGTAATCTTAAATTTGCTTATGTGGTTTCTGACATCATCCATGTGGTATGACAGACTACTTTCTATAAACATGGACAAAATTCAATCTTCAAAATGTCCATTTTCATAGATTTATGGAGTAACTGGAAAAGGAACATTGATAGTTGGTTGAATCACCACTTTAACCCAGTTGAGAAGGATACACAAGTCTCAGAACGCAGCAAGAGAAAGTCTAACAGGGTCAACGTGAAAAGTTAGATGTAGATGTAGCTTTCCAACAGCAATCGCAAATCAATTACCTGTCTGATCGGGCTCATGTTTTTCAATGAAGTTTTCTGCGTCCTCCAGTGACCAAGACGCCATTTGCTCTGTTTTCAGGAATGTGAGAAGATTGGCTGCACTCATCTGACCATCCGTCAGAGCATATTTCCCATAGATCACCTCGATCTCTTCACGATAGGTCAGCAGCTCGTAGAACTGCTTAATCTCGTCCCCCTCCAGAGTGCCTGATCTGGAGGTATCGCATTTCTACACAAATATTTAAAAAAATATATTATTGATTATCAACTAATGTAATATAATTAATGTATAAGCTACATAATGCAGATACATATTCATTTATGAAGTACCATATGTGAGCTTTACCCTATAGCTTACATTTCCCCTGACTGTAATATAATTATCACAACATTATCAACTGGGCTAGCTAATATGACTTAATAATTTATAATGATAAATATACTCTGCCCAGACACCATGCAACCTTTCACATCCAGTGGTTCTCATTTATTTGGTTTAACACTAGAAAGTTTCCAAACTGGCACGTTGGCATCCTTCTGGACATGCTTGTCCGTTTTACTCTCTACTGGAGAGCAGATCTCGGTACTGGAGGTTTTGTTCTATTTGCAAGTTCCCCCAACATTCTTTGCCAGATTAAAATGTATATTGTAATCCTTAATAGTGATATTTAAAGCATGTGGGGAGCTAATTGTTTGGTGATGTACTTTCTATATAGCCATATATATATATTCTATAGTGTTAATATTGCATACATTTTTTAACTAAACCACAGATTAGAATGATTGTACAAAGAGGATGGGTTAAAGGCAAGATTCCTAATGTTACTTTCAACAGTTTCTTCCATTAGAAGTGTCAGTGCCATTAATGTAAATATTTTATAAATCAATTCTGTCATTTCAAAAGCAGAGCAGATCAATCAAGATTAAAGGTGGTGCTTCTACACGCCTATTAGCTAAAGAGCAAGGTGTTTCTGGAGCTGAATCTGGTGTCGCAGAGCAGGAAAAGCCTGAAACTTGGGTGGAATATAAAACAGCAGCTGGGAAACACTGCTCAGGAGGCAGAACAGGTATGATAGGCCACACCAGTATCAAAGAAAAAAAAACCCACTAGAAACACAGATTACATCCGAAAACAAAGATACCTGACAAAGTGCCTAAGGAACTACTTCTGTCATTAGAGGAAAGAGCAACATAGACTAGTGAGTCTGGTTTTGTTTAATGTCATAAGCTACATGCCAAGCAAGTCACTATGACTCTATGAAACAACCACTTACGAGTATGTCTCGTACTTGTCCCTAAAATTGTTCCACAGTCGAAAATTCCACAAAAATGCTGCTTCAAACTTACTTGATTCAAAAAATGTGTACATCAGTTCCACATGAACAAAATACAACACAATTCTTGCCGGCAAAGAGAATAGTAGTAATTGTATTGATGTAATATTTTTCAATCATATGGAATCTGTGCACACATCTGAATCAAATGAATTCAAAGTCGTGCACTAATGTCTAAATCACATCTGATGAAACTTGCAGGTCTTCAGAAAAATAGAATTTTTTCTGAATATATGAATATATTTTCTATTCCTGTGTTTTGCAATGCAAAAATATAGTTTGTGACACAAACTGAATACAAATACATGTATTATTGTTTTTTTAGATCATATTCTGCACAAATATAAAGAATGCAACAACAGCACTGAGAAATCATGTTATTAACACAGACGAGTAGCCACATTTTCTCATCTGCGTTGAAGAGTTAATAGGCCAAAGCTGTCTAGCAACTGAATTTGAGTCGTTCTATCAATATATTCAGTAACACTGTCAGCAGAGAGTTTTTTCAACAGTAACTTATTGAACTTATTCAAGCCTGTTAGCGATAATGAACCATTTCTTTGAACATTATTGAACCTCTACTGTTTTACAGCGCCACCTGTTCAGACACTGTGCTTTTTTATTAATAGTAACTAAAGTAATTCTTTTTTTTCTTTTCTTTATTGAGGAATAAAAGCAAAACAGACATATCTAGTAGGTCCACACATCCAAAAGCTTCCTCACTAAAGTAATTCTAACCCAAAAGTAACTGAATGCGTTTTTGCAGCTATGATAAGGAGAAAGCACATAACTGTATAGACTTGAACACACCTTGGTTCCTTTTGGCTGCAAATACAGGTAAGTGTACTGTACTATACAACCTAATAAAAAGCATTATTGATGCTTCGTACCTCAAACAGCATGGTGGCGTGTGTGTCATCCACTTCAACGTTGATCTGCCGCAGGAAGTGCTTCAGTTCCTTCAGGGTCATCCTGTTGTCACCATTTTTGTCCGCTTTCCTCATGCAGCTAATGATCCAGCTTAAGAAATGATGTAAGGCTTTGCCATAATAGATGATTTTGTTCTTTCTTTTCACCTGCACTGGTTTCTAAGCATGTGTTCATTATGACTGCTGGCCTTAAATTGTACCCCCCACCCCTCCCACCCTCCTAAAATACACAACACGAATGCTCATTTGCTAAAAGTTTAAAAACTGAACAACTAAGCTCTTTAATATGGCGAGCAATTAGTACTACACTGATAAATAAATCGCTACAGCAGAGAAACATGAAACGCAATGCACATTTGGTTGTGGCGTAGATGCTAACCAACTACAGCACATTTTTCGTCAATCTAAAGAACCATTTCATGACGCAGAGAACCCTTAAATCATCCAAAGGGTTCTTTAAGTGTTCATAGTTCTATATAGACCCATTTTCTTTACTAAGGAACCCTTGAAGAACCATCTCCTTCTCAAGAAATCCACCTTCTTGTTTTCAGTATTACCATTTCAAGAGTGAAGACTAGACCGTTCCTAGTACAGCACTAAGGGTCAGCAGGTAGCACCTCTGCTGAAGGATACTGTTCACTTTTCTGTTGGCTGTTGAGGTTGTCCATGTGGGTGATGACCTTCTCCAAGCCCGACACCCACAGCTTGGCTTCCTCTGGTGAGCTGGCCATCAGGTCAAGGTTCTTGCGTTTGCCTTTGAAGATGATGGAGAAGCAGCAGTCCTCCAAGGAATCATCAGTATACTTCAGCAGACCCTCGGACTCCCGGCCCTGACGCACGGAGTCAATGTCATCGATGGAGACTGTAAAGCAAGATGACAGGGTTTTTATTACATTTTTTTACATTTATGGCATTTTGCTGACGCTCTTCTCCAGAGCAACTTACAATTTGAACATTTTACACAGGTAGGCCAAGGTGGTGTTAGGAGTCTTGCCCAAGGACTCTTATTGGTATAGTGTAGGGTGTTTGCCCTGGTGGGGATTGAACCCCAGTCTACAGCGTAGAAGGCAAAGGTGTTAACCACTACACTAACCAACCACAAGTCAGTTACAGTCAGTTCCAGGATGCCTTGCTATGGCTAGCATTAGAAATGATATGTAAGTGAAAGGAGGAAAAGGTTTACAGATGAAGGTCAATGAATATCTTATTGCATGGAGATCCACGAGGAAAAACGTCTGAGAAGAAAAAATCTCTCAAAAATACCGAAAGTTCCATATATAACCATATATCAGTAATTTTCCTCTTACAATGTGACTTTAAAACTAAAGTGGCAGTTGATTTTATCATGAGAAAAGCAGTTAGTACTTCATGTTAGTGCTTTGGTCAGTAGTGTTACAGTCAGTGGTGTTGCTCATTATTACAGACTACATTTTACACTTGAATTACATAACATTTATACTCCTACACTACAATAGTAGAACAGCATGTCATTAATAATAACAAAACATATCACTGTTGTCAGAAACAAAACCTTGTATCTCCAAAATAGTAACTTTACAGGAGAAGGAAAAAACATACTTCACTTTTTTTTTTTTTTTTTTTTTTACCCGATTTTCTCCCCAATTTAGTCATCTCCAATTCCACCCACTAGTTAGTACTCCCCCAGTCACATGATGCTACCAACGCTAGGAGGGTGAAGGCTAGCACAGGCTTCCTCCGAGACCTTTGAAACCAGCCACCGCTTTTTTTTATAACTGCAGCTCACGCAACGTCACGGGACAGCCAGATGCGCTTGGAGGAAAATGGCAACCGCCAGACCTGCCACACCAGCCAAAAGATGCCTGCACTGACTAGCATCACGTTGAGAGATGGGGGGAGAAGGGTAGCCACCCTACCCACCCAGAGAGAGCGAGGCCAACTGTGCTCTCTTGGACTCCCAGCTACGGATGGTTGTAGCATCACCTCACTCGCGATCTCCTGATGATAGGGCCAACGCTTAGGCGGTTGCGCCGCTCGGAAGCCCCACTTTACTTTTAATGTAAGTCAGTGGAACCAGACTTTTTTCCAAGTAATTTTGCTCCATTTGTTTTGGCCCATTCATCATGAAACTTACAAACAATGTCCAAAACTGATAAACGAGGTTTTGTCCCAACAGCAGTGATATATTTAAAAGAAATACATAAAAATAAGTTTGGAAAAAAGATGAGAAAGCCAGAAAAAACCCTAATCTTAGTATAGCTTACTGAAGCCAAACAGGCACATCACAAATCATAAACACTTCCTACGCTGTCAGCAGACTTGTGCATGCTATGGCAACAAAGTGCACAAGACCCATTTATCTAAAGGAAGTGAACAGTACCACAGTAACCAAAATACCTGTTCCACTAGCCTGTGCATCTTATTCTGCAAAATACACCTGTGTTCAAAGGAGGAAATATAGCCTATAGCTGTTCTGTTTCTAGACTGCTGCAGGTCCTGGGGGCAAACTCTAAATGAGGCACAGTCTAAACGCTTCTCAGTGTAGTAACAGTCTGCAACTCTGAAGAATAACCAGGAAAAGTTGTTTCTTTTATTTGAAAATGAAATACAACATTAGAGATGTATTTAATTCAACTAGACTACATAAGTTGCTAACTTAAAGGAGAACTTTTTCAAATCTTCATCATAATTCAATCGCTAAGATGTTTGGGTAAGTCAGAGCAGTTTGACATGAAATGCATTTTTATATCTGCATATATATTTGCATTTATATCTATGTGCAATTTATATCTTAAATGTCATTTGTGTTATCAAATCTTTTAATTGCCTATTTCAGTTCTTAAAACTACTGATCTGGCTGCACCATTTGACTGACTGATTGTACCACCTGACTTTTCAGACTAATTTCAATTTAAACAGGAATTTACTTAGACACCAGCAGAAAACTTTGTCCTTGAACCTATATAGAGTTTATGTTCATATTTCTTCAAGAAAATAAGCACACATTCGTATAATAATTACATTTTCATGGTTTTCCTGAGGTCAGACTACCTGACATGGTTAATGGAACCATTCAAGTCAAGACTCATTTTTTTCCCCACAATTTGTGAAAGGGCTACTGACCTTGGCATTGCACCATAAAGGACATCTGGGGTCTTCTTTGTGACACAATACCCTGGTCCCTATTTTATAAAGTCATTTCAAAATAAAAGTTATTAGTTGTGCTGCCTGACATTTGAGGAACTCAAACTTGTGGACCAAGAAGTACTTCTCAAGTTCCCTGTTTTTAAATATGGTTTTATTTTTAGGTTTTCAAACATAAAGTCATGCTAGATTATTTTATTTACTATTTTATATAACCAAATTACCTTTTTTGATAGTTTACTTAATCAACATATATGTTTGGACAGTTGCACCATCTGACATTTTTAGACTTCTGTAGGCAGAAAAAAATCTAAAATGAACTTTATATGGATGTACCAAAATGTGTTTCACATAAAAGAGGTACTGTTGAAAAATCTGAGATGTCATGTATTGATAATGTATATGGAGCAATTAAAAATACTTCAAAATCACTTGGAATTAGACCTCCTTAAACGAACTTACATTTAAAGTTAATATTTTGGGGATCCATGTTTCTCTTTGGACAGCAAAAATATGTTCCTGTCCACCTACTGCTGGTTCCATATTGAGAACCGCTAATTTAATGGAAACTGAAGGCGTTCAAAGGAAAGATACTGGCGCACTGTGGGAAATGTAGTCAAGCTGCATTGTCATAATGTTTGTGTCATATAGTTTGCCCAATAAACAAAGTTAAAACAATTTAGCTTATGCATTGACTTGGCTCCTAAGATTACTGTTTCACACACCACTGGCCTATAAGATATTAGTGTTCTTAGTCATACCACTGTACTGCACTACTGATTTGTCTTCACAGCTGGTCAACATCCTATATTCTCACTCTAATCATCTTTTGATTAATCATGATTTCACATTGATGATTTATTAGAGTATGAGGGTCAGAAGTCAAAGACAGATAATGTTACAGCAAGAGGCACAGATTACACTTGTAGCTGTACATCCACAGTAAGGTTTGTTTTTGGATTTGTCCCAGCAGTCCTCAATCCTGTGGCCTTTCGGTCTTTGTTCTGGGTGTCACATAAAGATAAACTAGGAAAAACAGACCCGCCCCTGCCTTCAAAGCCTATACTGTGCAGGAGCTTAAGATACAGCAGACGGTACAGTTGCAGCCGGCCTGACGTAATTTTTAACACTGGATCATCTAAATGGGGGTTCATGAAGAGATGAACTGCTTCCAAACTCAAATAAACTTATGGTTTAAATTGTATACACACTACATCAAACTCTTAATACAAAAAGATGATGAAATGTTTTCCATAGCACAGGCCCTTTAAATTTAGGCCCATATTGAAAAATCAATTAAAAAGAGAGATTAACCATTCCAGGATTGTGTTGTGCATGCTCATAAACTGTTTCCAGGTAGCCACACAGCACAAAAAAACAAAAACAGAACTGTTTTGGAGAGTATTCAATCACAAGCCTTCTCTGAGAGGTGGCAGAGTTTGAGTCCTCTTTCCTGCCCCATAGGATACACTGTGCTGTGCCTGCTTGTTTTTTTAAGAGCACGGATGCATCCAACACCTGCAGTGAAGCCTCTGACAGACTCGTAAACGCCTCGTAGGAATGAATGATAGACGTTTTCTTGAGCTTTTCTCTTAAGTTCTCTCTTCATGCCTCCTTTTTCTTATTACTCAAACATCCCATTTCACTATCCTGCTTTCTTTCCAACTGGATCTGAGATAAATCGCAATCGCACTCAACCAATCACATCCTATTCTGCTCCCTCATCCTGTGAAGATTTAGACCTCTGCAGTTCTGCTCCAGCAGATAAGAAGTGGCTGTTTACAGCATTTTGTACCTGAAAACATGCCTCTTCAGATAAACTAACACAAACAGCTACAGTGGCAAAGGTTCTAGGAAGAACCTTTATCTTACGCAAAGGTCCTTTAGAACTTCAAAAGGCTCATAACTCACATATCTTATTTGGGGGCATTGCACAAAGAACATTTTTGGCAGTTGTTTATTTCTTCCCCCCTTACCCAGACCAGGTATGGTTAGGACTCAGCTTTTGGTTCTTCATAGTTTCATTCTGGTTTTATCAGAATTGCAATGTCTAGCAATGTAACTGCAAAAGAATATCTCCCTTGTGTCATGCAGCCTTAAATGCTATAAGAAGCTGCTATGAGGGAAAACCACTCCCTCAGTCAATTCCTAATCCTGAGAAAAGTATCTGTACCAGTAACTTGGCACTGCGAGCAGCTCAGGAAGACAATAAAAAGTTCACATCCTGCCATGTGAAAATGCCTATGAAAGCATGAGACTCTAATTGTCTGAAATCAAAACCAAGACAACATTCCTCGTCTTCGGTCATCTCATCCCAGGCACTTGATGGATGTGATTTTAAACTGTTGGCCCTCGCTGACTTGACCGTTTCATCATGTTTAAATTTTGTTAAAATTTTGTTGACTAGATGCATTTTAAAAAGTAAACAGGCTGTTTCTGTTACTGTGCTGTTATCATATATATAAATTGAAACCTTAACGTGTTTTTCAAGTGTAATATATCTGTAAACACTAGGGACACAAAAATGAACATTTCCATGGACTCATTCACAAAACAAACTCTGCACTCTCCAATCCACATATAGAAACTATATATCATAGATTATGTCAAAATAAAAAACATTTTTATAATAATGATTAATAAAATATGCACTTATTTCTTGCCATTTTCAAACCCAAAAATCCCCTTAATGTTTGATGTATTGTTTTTGTCATCTATAATTCCACTCTTTTGTAAATAATTCATCCAATTACATTTGTACATTCAATGTATTTTTAAAAACAATTCAGAATTCTGGAAAAACATCTGAATCATATGTAATCATGGTGAGAGTGTAGCTTTGAGCTTTTATCACATCCTAAAGAATCATAGTTCATTCAAATCATTAAGAGGTCAGAGATTTACACCCCTTATCATGTGGGCATTTGGTTCCCATGAAGATAGCGAAAAAAAAAGCACAAACACAAACACGTCTGGAGGCAGCTGTGGTCTGGAAAACAGGAGATAAAGTAGCCCTGATGTGAGCCCTTTGGCCAGGAGAAGCTGAAGAGGAAGCTATGAGCTGGCCATTGTGTGGGGGAAAAAAAATATTCCCAAATGACCGCAACAGCCCCTCCACCCCTTCTCTGGACACTATCTGTGGTTGTTCTTCCTACCTCATCCACTGCCCAGCCAGAAAGTGATATGCTTTGGCTTTGGGCTGCTGTTCAAAGAAGCTGGAAGTCTGCTTTATCTACAATGCCAGACAATAGGGGTGAATGATACTGGGGAAAAAAGACTGCAATATTGAGTTTTAATTGTGGATGCACCTAATAGGGGAATTCAGAGCCAATTCAAAGCCAATATCTCATATTTTTTGCGTAGGTATTTGCTGAAAATTAAAGATTAACCATTGTTTACACATAGAAATCTGTAATTTCCATATGGGTTATGTATTTTAATGCAACATCAAATTAAATTGATATAAACAATACTGTCTCATCCTATACCATGTTTAAAAATTTATATCAATATACTATAAAAAGTCAACATACTGTCCAGCCCTAGACTGCATGTACAGTCTTGCTTTGTAGAAAAAAAAAACATTTTTGTCATATTTTTGCTCTTTTCTGACATCAAAACCTGTTCATTCACACTGTAAACTGAATGCACATGTAATTCTTTACAGAACTACCTGTGTAATTAATTATACATTATACATATATTATGCTATTACATTTAAATATTATAGCCAAACATAATGCTCACAGGTGTTGTTCTTCCTGAAGATTTTGCTTGACTCATGCCACATGGTCTCACAGTCCTCCTGCAGCCTGTAGAAACGTTTCTTCTGCCAGGAGTCAGACTTCACCTTTGTCAGCTCCCCTCCCTGCAGCAGGAACTGTAGGTCCACATCACCCTCCAGACCTGTGGATATATACAAAAAACCATCAAGATCACTTTCCAACAGTACGTGGACTCTCCTCCTAATTATTGCTATTAATAACAGGTGTATAAAATCAAGGACATAGCCATGCAATCTCCTCATACAAATATCTGGGTGTCATGCAAATATCTGGGTGTGCACTTGGACAACAAGCTGGACTGGAGCTGTAACACTCTTGCGGTGTAAAAGAGTACATCCTCTACTTCCTGAGGAGGTTGAGTTCTTTTGGTGTGTATGCTAAGCTCCTTTGGATTTTCTACCAGTCTGTTGTAGCGAGTGCTCTATTCTATGCTGCTGTGTGCTGGGGCAGCAGCATTAACAAGAGTGTTCTGAACAAAATCAACAAACTTATTAGGAAGGCTGGCTCTGTTGTAG